>NC_135976.1:32277538-32374652 GCF_053455715.1 Rhinoraja longicauda | reverse complement strand
CATGGCGGCCACTTCCGGGCAATTTCTGACTACAACTCCCAGCAGACGGCGCGGCCTAGCCCGGAACCCGCAGCCTGGCCTGGTGAGGGAGGGGAGAGGGAGGGGGTGGGAGGGGAGGGGGTGGTGCACTGGGGGAGGGGAGTGGAGTGGGAGGGGAGGGAGGGAGTGGGGGTAAGGGAGGGGGGGAGGGGAGGGAGGGGGGGGAGGGGAGGGAGGGAGTGGGAGGGAGAGGGGGAGGGGAGGGAGTGGGAGGGGGAGGTGAGGGGAGGGGAGGGAGGGGGAGGTGAGGGGAGGTAGTGGGAGGGGAAGTGGTGAGGGGAGGGGGAGGGGTGGGAGGGAGGAGGAGGGGAGGGGAGGGGAGGGGAGGGGAGGGGAGGGGAGGGGAGGTGAGGGGGAGGGGAGGTGAGGGGGAGGGGAGGGGAGGGGATGTGAGGGGGAGGGGGGTAGGTGAGGGGAGGGGGTGAGGGGAGGGGAGGGGGGGGAGGGTGAGAGGAGGAGAGGGAGGGAGGTGAGGGAGGTGCGGGAGGGTGAGGATAGGGGAGGGTGGGGGGAGGTGAAGGGAGGGGGGAGGTGAGGGAGTGGGAGGGAGTGGGAGGGGAGGGGGGAGGTGAGGGGAGGGAGGGGGAGGAGGGGTGGGAGGGGAGGGAAGGGACGGGGGAGGTGAGGGAGTGGGAGGGGAGGTGAGGGAAGTTAGGGGAGGGGGAGGAGTGGAGGGGAGGGGAGGTAAGGGAGTGGGAGGGGAGGTAAGGGAGTGGGAGGGAGGTGAGGGAGTGGGAGGGGAGGTGAGGGAGTGGGAGGGGAGGGAGGGAGTGGGAGGGGAGGTGAGGGTGGGGAGGGGAGTGGAGGGTGGGAGGGAGGGGAGGTATGGTAAGCAACATTTCAGGTAAGAATGGTCTCGACTCTGAAACCTCACCTATCCATGTTCTCCACAGATGCTGCCTGACCCGCTGAGTTACTCCAGCACTGTGTGTATAACTTCGGTTTAAACCAGCATTTGCAATTTCTTCCTGCACAGTCTACCTTCTAAGATGATTATTGCCTTTGCTTTGCAGCCCACATACAGGCCAACCTCGAGGATGAACTTGTAAAGGAAGCGTTAAAGACTGTGAGTGTACTTCATTTTTAGCAGCTTGTGCAAAAGTGCAGGGATGGGATTAATGTTTGTGAAGTGGGATTGATGTAGCAGTCGTTGGAGGGACTGGTCAACCTGTGTGCAAATGGTACCTGTGAAGATCTCACGCGGTCACGGGGAGAACGTACAAACTACGTTTAGACAGCACCCGTGGTCGTGATGGAACCCGGGTCCCCGTTGGTGCAAGGCTGTAAAGGGCCCGTGCCACTAAGGCGACTGCCGGTGACTAGGCTGTCGCCGAATGTTCGTCGTGGTGTCGCGGGCGTGACCGTGAGGGACCTTCAATGAATCGTAGCCGATCTCGGCGCGTCGCCGAAACATTTTCCAGGTAGAAATGTCTCGGCCACAGCTGGCTTGTCGCCAGGTATCGTAGCTTATTGCGGGCGCTGTCTGTATCACGCTGTCCCCAGGTTTGCCAGGTTGTCGCAGATGTGTTTAGAAGCACGTAACATTAAATTAAGCAAAGGGATTTGAAGATACCAGTGGTTTTGTTGAACCAATTTATTTACCGTCAGGACATTTGACGGGTAGATTGGAGGCGGCAGTTTGACGGTCAGGTAAGCGTGGGGAATTTCGCGATGTTCCCGAAGACAGTGTCATCTCTTAGCCAGGTGCTAGTTTCACGTAAAAGTGACTTGTATCGATCGACCGGACTGGGCATTGTCGTGGTCGTTGTCGTAGGGTAAAAGAAAATGTCGGCCATCTGCTACGACTTTGACAGTCGCCTTAAATATCGCATAACTGTGACAGGCCCTGAAGGCAGCAACTCTACCACCGCTCCACTGAGGTTAATGTTGTGCGGTTAATGTTCAAGAGCCCGATGGATGTCTGGGAGAAGCTGTTCTTGAAGCTGGGGCGGGTGTGAGAGTGGGTTTAACTGGGCTGTCTTTCTCCACAGGGTGTTGATCTGAGACACTACTCCAAACAGGTGGAAACGGAGCTACAGTATATTGAACATGCCTCCATTAAAGACTGTATCCTTTCCCAAAACAACAATCCCCACCATCTGCCTGTGGCGCACCTCGTTGAGCTGGAAGGGAATTCTGTGCTGGACAGGTACTGACACAGGGCAGGTACATGGACAGGTACTGACACCGAGCAGGTACATGGACAGGTAATGACACAGAGCAGGTACATGGACAGGTACTGACACAGGGCAGGTACATGGACAGGTAATGACACAGGGCAGGTACATGGACAGGTACTGACGCAGGTTGCACCAGCCCCACCTGCTATGAACTGCCCCCCCCAATGCAGCAACTGCCCCGGCCCTCTGTTCTAACGGGGTGGGGGATGTGCTCTTCGCCCTGAGTTCCCACTGCGTTCCTCAGCGTTCACAACAGACATCAAGGAGAGTGAGAACATCGCCAGTCTGCACAACCAGATCACGGCCTGTGACACCATCCTGGAGGTAGGTGGGTGCGGGCACAGCCTGGGGGGGCAGTGCCACAGTCAGACTGGCAGGGTGGTGACCAGGGACTTCACTGGGCTGCTCTTGTACGGAGGTCAATGGTTGTCTCTTGTCACGTACGGTCAATGGTTCTCTCTTGTCACGTACGGTCAATGGTTCTCCCTTGTCATGTATGGAGGTCAATGGTTCTCTTGTCACGTAGTCAATGGTTCTCTCTTGTCACGTATGGAGGTCAATGTTCCCTCTTGACACGTATGGTCAATGGTTCTCCCTTGTCACGTACGGAGGTCAATAGTTGTCTCTTGTCACATACGGTCAATGGTTCTCTCTTGACACCTACGGAGGTCAATGGTTCTCCCTTGTCACGTATGGAGGTCAAGAGTTCTCCCTTGTCACGTATGGAGGTCAATAGTTCTCCCTTGTCACGTACGGAGGTCAATGGTTCTAGACAATAGGTGCAGGAGGAGGCCATTCGACCCTTCGAGCCTGTACGCACCACCATTCAAGGCTGTGCAGGCCAAGTCAGTGGATATTTTGTAAGGCAGAGATAGATTCTTGATTAGTTATGGGGAGAAGGCAGGAGAATGGGGTTAGGAGGGAGAGATAGATCAGCCATCATTGAATGGCGGAGTAGACCTGATGGGCCGAATGGCCTGTCACTTCTGCTCCTATCAATTACCTACATACTAAAACGCTTGTTTGTTTGTTTGTTTGTTCCTGAATTACAACCAAAACGGTACACACATACCCCCTGACTCCGCTGACCTTAAGAGCTCTATCTAGCTCTCTCTTGAATGCATCCAGAGAATTGGCCTCCACTGCCTTCTGAGGCAGAGAATTCCTTCTCCCTTGTCACGTACGGAGGTCAATGGTTCCCTCTTGACACCTACGGAGGTCAATGGTTCTCCCATGTCACGCGTGCAGGTGTACAGTGAAATTTCTTTCTGCAAAGCATTGCCACACCTGAGAAAGGACGTGCTGGCTCTGGAGAGGGTCCAGAGGAGGTTTACAACAACGATCCCAGGAACGAGTGGGTTAAGCTATGACGAGCGTTTGTCGACACTGGGCCTGCACTCGCTGGAGTTCAGAAGAATATGGGGCGGGGGCCTCTTTGAAACGAACTGAACAGTGAAAGACTTGGATAGAGTGGAGGTGCAGAGGATGTTTCCACTAGTGGGAGAGTCCGGGACTAGAGGTGGTAGCCTTGGAATTAAAGGATGTTCTTTTAGCAAGGAGATGAGAAGAGAAAAAATTCTTTCGTCAGAGGGTGGTGAATCAGTGGAATTATTTAGATAGGAAGGGTTTATGGGCCAAATGCTGGCAAATGGGACTAGCCCAGATGGCCAAGTTGGTCAGCGTGGACAAGGTGGGCCGAAGGGTCTGATTCTGTGCAGTACCTCTAGTTCTGTGCTATGACTTGGATGAAGGGATTAAAAGTACCATTAGCAAATATGCAGATGATACAAAACTGGGTGGCAGTGTGAACTGTGAGGAAGATGCTATGAGGTTGCAGGGTGACTTGGACAGGTTGTGTGAGTGGGCGGATGCATGGCAGATGCAGTTTAATGTGGATAAGTGCGAGGTTATCCACTTTGGTGGTAAGAATAGGAAGGCAGATTATTATCTGAATGGTGTCAAGTTAGGAAAAGGGGACGTACAACGAGATCTGGGTGTCATAGTGCATAAGTCACTGAAAGGAAGCATGCAGGTACAGCAGGCAGCGAAGAAAGCCAATGGAATGTTGGCCTTCATAACAAGAGGTGTTGAGTATAGGAGCAAAGAGGTCCTTCTGCAGTTGTACAGGGCCCTAGTGAGACCGCACCTGGAGTACTGTGTGCAGTTTTGGTCTCCAAATTTGGGGAAGGATATTCTTGCTATTGAGGGCGTGCAGCGTAGGTTCACTAGGTTAATTCCCGGAATGGCGGGACTATCATATGTTGAAAGACTGGAGCGACTAGGCTTGTATACACTGGAATTTTGAAGGATGAGAGCAGATCTTATCGAAACGTATAAGATTATTAAGGGGTTGGACACGTTAGAGGCAGGAAACATGTTCCCAATGTTGGGGGAGTCCAGAACCAGGGGCCACAGTTTAGGAATAAGGGGTCGGCCATTTAGAACTGAGATGAGGAAAATCCTTTTCAGTCAGAGAGTTGTGAATCTGTGGAATTCTCTGCCTCAGAAGGCAGTGGAGGCCAATTCTCTGAATGCATTCAAGAGAGAGCTGGATAGAGCTCTTAAGGATAGCGGAGTCAGGGGGTATGGGGAGAAGGCAGGAATGGGGTACTGATTGAGAATGATCAGCCATGATCACATTGCATTCAAGAGAGAGCGAGATAGAGCTCTTAAGGATAGCGGAGTCAGGGGGTATGGGGAGAAGGCAGGAACGGGGTACTGATTGAGAATGATCAGCCATGATCACATTGAATGGCGGTGCTGGCTCGAAGGGCCGAATGGCCTCCTCCTGCACCTATTGTCTATTGTCTAAAACTGAACGGACAGGAGACGTTTAGAGAGAAGCCGGCAAATGCTTCCTTAGTTTAGTTTAGTTTAGATGATTGCCACGTGTACCGAGGTACAGTGAAAAGCTTTTGTTGCGCGCCAACCAGTCAGCGGAAAGACAATGCATGATTACAATCGAGCCGTCCACAGTGTGCAGATACAGGGTAAGGGATAAACGTTTGGTTGAAGGTAAAAGCCAGCAAAGTCCGATCAAGGTTAGTCTGAGGGGTCATCAAAGAGGTAGATAGTAGTTTAGATTTTTGTACATTTTAGATAGTTGTACAGGGCATTGGTGAGACCACACCTGGAGTATTGCGTACAGTTTTGTTCTCCTAATCTGAGGAAAGACATTCTTGCCATAGAGGGCGTACAGAGAAGGTTCACCAGATTGATTCCTGGGATGGCAGGACTTTCATATGAAGAAAGACTGGATAGACTCGGCTTGTACTCGCTGGAATTTAGAAGACTGAGGGGGGATCTTATAGAGACTTACAAAATTCTTAAGGGGTTGGACAGGCTAGATGCAGGAAGATTGTTCCAGATGTTGGGGAAGTCCAGAGCCAGGGGTCACACAGTTTAAGGATAAGGGGGAAGTCTTTTAGGACCGAGATGAGAAAGTTTGTTTTCACACAGAGAGTGGTGTCTATTGTCTCTCTCCCTGTCTCTGTCTCTCTCTCTGTCTCTCTCTCTCTCTCTCTCTCTCTCTCTCTCTCTCTCTCTCTCTCTCTCTCTCTCTGCCCCTCTCTCTCTGACTGTGCCGTGTGCTGTGTGACAGAGGATGGAGCAGATGCTCGGGACTTTCCAGAGTGACCTAAGCAGCATCAGCTGTGAGATCCAGACCCTGCAGGAGCAGTCCATCGCCATGAACATCAAGCTGAAGAACCGCCAGTCAGTGCGCAGCGAGCTCAGCCAGCTGGTGGATGAGCTGATCGTGCCCGCCATCATGATCTCGTGAGTGACCAGGCCCAGTGCCACCCACTGCCCACCCACACGCACCCACCCACCCCTGACTGACCCACCCCCGGCCCACCCACACCACACCCCGATTCCAACATCATGATCTCGTGAGTGACCGGGCCCAGTGCCACCCACCACCCACGAACCCACGCACCCACCCACCCGCACCCACCCACACACCCACCCACCCACCCACACACCCACCCACCCACACACCCACCCAGCCGCACCCACCCACCCACACACCCACACACACCCACCCACCCACACACCCACACACACCCACCCACCCACACCACACCCACCCACCCACACACACCCACCCACACACACCCACCCACCCACACACACCCACCCACCCACCCTGCACCCACCCACCCACACCCACCCACCCACCCACCCGCACCCACCCACCCTGCACCCACCCACCCACACACACCCACCCAGCCGCACCCACCCACCCTGCACCCGGACCACCCCACACCCACCCACCCACCCACCCACCCTGCACCCGGACCACCCCACACCCACCCACCCACCCACACACCCGCACCCACCCACCCACCCACACACACCCAGCCGCACCCACCCACCCTGCACCCGGACCACCCCACACCCACCCCCGGCCCACCCACACCACACCCACCCCCGACTCCAACATCATGATCTCGTGAGTGACCGGGCCCAGTGCCACCCACCGCCCACCCACCCTGCACCCACTCACCCAGACCCACCCCACACCCACCCCTGCCCACCCACCCCACACACACCCACACCCGACTCCAACATCATGATCTCGTGAGTGACCGGGCCCAGTGCCACCCACCGCCCACCCACCCTGCACCAACCCACCCAGACCCACCCACCCCACACCCACACCCGACTCCAACATCATGATCTCGTGAGTAACCGGGCCCAGTGCCACCTTCTGCCCACCTCCAACCCATCCCTGACCACCCACCCTGGTGCCTGCCCATCTCCTGGTGCCACGCCCATCTCCTGGTGCCATGCCCATCTCCAGGCACTGCCTGCCCATCTCTCACCCCCTCCCTGCATGTTTACGTTGCAGTACCATTATGGACACCCCAGTCACTGAGCAGCAGTTTCTGGAGCAACAACAACAACAAGAGCAACAACAAGATTAACTACGTCAAGGAGCAGTCCTTCAAGGAGACCCTGGCCTGTGCTGACATGCAAGACATCCTGGACCGCCTCAAAATCAAGGTACGGCCTTCGGCAAAGGTGGCGCAGCGGGTAGTGCGGCACGTCTACACCTGCCACCTATTTGGTTTAGTTTAGTTTAGAGATACAGCGCGGAAACAGGCCCTTCGGCCCACCGGGTCCGCGCCAACCAGCGATCCCCGCACACATTAACACGATCCTACGCCCACTAGGGACTGCTGGAGTAACTCAGCGGGATGGGGTATGTTGTAGTGTAGATGGGGTATGTTGGTCGGTGTGGTCAGGTGGGACTAGTGTAGATGGGGCATGTTGGTCGGTGTGGGCAGGTGGGACTAGTGTAGATGGGGCATGTTGGTCGGTGTGGGCAGGTGGGACTTGTGTAGATGGGGCATGTTGGTCGGTGTGGGCAGGTGGGACTAGTGTAGATAGGGCATGTTGGTCGGTGTGGGCAGGTGGGACTAGTGTAGATGGGGCGTGTGGGCGGGTGGGACCAGTGTAGATGGGGCATGTTGGCCGGTGTGGGCAGGAGGGACTAGTGTAGATGGGGCATGTTGGCCGGTGTGGGCAGGTGGGACCAGTGTAGATGGGGCATGTTGGTCGGTGTGGGCAGGTGGGACTAGTGTAGATGGGGCATGTTGGTCGGTGTGGGCAGGTGGGACTAGTGTAGATGGGGCATGTTGGTCGGTGTGGGCAGGTGGGACTAGTGTATATGGGGCATGTTGGCCAGTCTGGGCGGGTGGGACTAGTGTAGATGGGGCATGTTGGTCGGTGTGGGAGGGTGGGACCAGTGTAGATGGGGCATGTTGGTCGGTGTGGGCAGGTGGGACTAGTGTAGATGGGGCATGTTGGTAAGTGTGGGCGGGTGGGACCAGTGTAGATGGGGCATGATGGTCGGTGTGCGCAGGTGGGACCAGTGTAGATGGGGCATGTTGGTCGGTGTGGGCAGGTGGGACTAGTGTAGATGGGGCATGTTGGTCGGTGTGGGCGGGTGGGACCAGTGTAGATGGGGCATGTTGGTCGGTGTGGGCCGGTGGGACAAGTGTAGATGGGGCATGTTGGTCGGTGTGGGCAGGTGGGACTAGTGTAGATGGGGCATGTTGGCCGGTGTGGGCAGGTGGGACTAGTGTAGATGGGGCATGTTGGTCGGTGTGGGCGGGTGGGACTAGTGTAGATGGGGCATGTTGGTCGGTGTGGCCCGGTGGGACTAGTGTAGATGGGGCATGTTGGTCGGTGTGGGCAGGTGGGACTTGTGTAGATGGGGCATGTTGGTCGGTGTGGGCAGGTGGGACTAGTGTAGATAGGGCATGTTGGTCGGTGTGGGCAGGTGGGACTAGTGTAGATGGGGCGTGTGGGCGGGTGGGACCAGTGTAGATGGGGCATGTTGGTCGGTGTGGGAGGGTGGGACCAGTGTAGATGGGGCATGTTGGTCGGTGTGGGCAGGTGGGACTAGTGTAGATGGGGCATGTTGGTAAGTGTGGGCGGGTGGGACCAGTGTAGATGGGGCATGTTGGTCGGTGTGGGCAGGTGGGACCAGTGTAGATGGGGCATGTTGGTCGGTGTGGGCAGGTGGGACTAGTGTAGATGGGGCATGTTGGTCGGTGTGGGCGGGTGGGACCAGTGTAGATGGGGCATGTTGGTCGGTGTGGGCCGTTGGGACTAGTGTAGATGGGGCAAGTTGGTCGGTGTGGGCAGGTGGGACTAGTGTAGATGGGGCATGTTGGCCGGTGTGGGCAGGTGGGACTAGTGTAGATGGGGCATGTTGGTCGGTGTGGGCGGGTGGGACTAGTGTAGATGGGGCATGTTGGTCGGTGTGGCCCGGTGGGACTAGTGTAGATGGGGCATGTTGGTCGGTGTGGGCAGGTGGGACTAGTGTAGATGGGGCATGTTGGTCGGTGTGGGCCGGTGGGACTAGTGTAGATGGGGCATGTTGGTCGGTGTGGGCAGGTGGGACTAGTGTATATGGGGCATGTTGATCGGTGTGGGCAGGTGGGACTAGTGTAGATGGGGCGTGTGGGCGGGTTGGACCAGTGCAGATGGGGCATGTTGGCCGGTGTGGGCAGGAGGGACTAGTGTAGATGGGGCATGTTGGCCGGTGTGGGCAGGTGGGACTAGTGTAGATGGGGCATGTTGGTCGGTGTGGGCAGGTGGGACTAGTGTATATGGGGCATGTTGGTCGGTGTGGGCAGGTGGGACTAGTGTAGATGGGGCATGTTGGCCGGTGTGGGCAGGTGGGACAAGTGTAGATGGGGCATGTTGGTCGGTGTGGGCGGGTGGGACTAGTGTAGATTGGGCATGTTGGTCGGTGTGGGCGGTTGGGACCAGTGTAGATGGGGCATGTTGGTCGGTGTGGGCAGGTGGGACTAGTGTAGATGGGGCATGTTAGTCGGTATGGGCGGGTGGGACCAGTGTAGATGGGGCATGTTGGTCCGTGTATGCGGGTGGGACCAGCGTAGATGGGGCATGTTGGTCGTTGTGGGCCGGTGGGACTAGTGTAGATGGGGCATGTTGGTCGGTGTGGGCAGGTGGGACTAGTGTAGATGGGGCATGTTGGTCGGTGTGGGCAGGTGGGACTAGTGTAGATGGGGCATTTTGGTCGGTGTGGGCAGGTGGGACCAGTGTAGATGGGGCATGTTGGTCGGTGTGGGCAGGTGGGACCAGTGTAGATGGGGCATGTTGGTCGGTGTGGGCAGGTGGGACCAGTGTAGATGGGGCATGTTGGTCGGTGTGAGCAGGTGGGACCAGTGTAGATGGGGCATGTTGGCCGGTGTGGGCAGGTGGGACTAGTGTAGATGGGGCATGTTGGCCGGTGTGGGCGGGTGGGACTAGTGTAGATGGGGCATGTTGGTCGGTGTGGGCCAGTGGGACTAGTGTAGATGGGGCATGTAGGCCGGTGTGGGCCGGTGGGACTAGTGTAGATAGGGCATGTTGGCCGGTGTGGGCAGGTGGGACTAGTGTAGATGGGGCATGTTGGTCGGTGTGCGCAGGTGGGACTAGTGTAGATGGGGCATGTTGATCGGGGTGGGACTAGTGTAGATGGGGCATGTTGGTCGGTGTGGGCAGGTGGGTCTAGTGTAGATGGGGCATGTTGGTCGGTGTGGGCGGGTGGGACTAGTGTAGATGGGGCATGTTGGTCGGTGTGGGCGGGTGGGACTAGTGTAGATGGGGCATGTTGGTCGGTGTGGGTAGGTGGGACCAGTGGGTATTCTCTCCACCTCTTGCTATTAAAAGATATTATATAAATTAAAGCTCGTAGATTTTTGAGTTTGATTATGCATGTGTGACTCTCTCTCTCTCCCCCTCCTCTCTCTCTCCCCCTCCTCTCTCCCCCTCCTCTCTCTCTCCTCTCTCTCCCTCCCTCCCTCTCTCCCTCCCTCCCTCCCTCTCTCTCCCAAACAAAAAACTACGAGCTTTAATTTATAAAATATCTTTTTAATAACAAGATTAAATAGCTCTCACCCTTCTCTATCCCCTCCTCTCTCTCGCCCTACTCTCTCCCCCTCCTCTCCCTCTCTCTCCCTTAATATCTCCCCCTCCTCTCTCTCCCCTTCCCTCTCTCTCTCCCCGTCCTCTCTCTCCCCTTCCTGTCTCTCTCTACACCTCTTGTTATTAAAAGATAGACAATAGACAATAGGTGCAGGAGTAGGCCATTCAGCCCTTCGAGCCAGCACCGCCATTCAATGCGATCATGGCTGATCACTCTCAATCAGTACCCCGTTCCTGCCTTCTCCCCATACCCCCTCACTCCGCTATCCTTAAGAGCTCTATCCAGCTCTCTCTTGAAAGCATCCAACGAACTGGCCTCCACTGCCTTCTGAGGCAGAGAATTCCACACCTTCACCACTCTCTGACTGAAAAAGTTCTTCCTCATCTCCGTTCTAAATGGCCTACCCCTTATTCTTAAACTGTGGCCCCTTGTTCTGGACTCCCCCAACATTGGGAACATGTTTCCTGCCTCTAATGTGTCCAATCCCCTAATTATCTTATATGTTTCAATAAGATCCCCCCTCATCCTTCTAAATTCCAGTGTATGCAAGCCCAATCGCTCCAGCCTTTCAACATACGACAGTCCCGCCATTCCGGGAATTAACCTAGTGAACCTACGCTGCATGCCCTCCATAGCAAGAATATCCTTCCTCAAATTTGGAGACCAAAACTGCACACAGTACTCCAGGTGCGGTCTCACCAGGGCCCGGTACAACTGTAGAAGGACCTCTTTGCTCCTATACTCAACTCCTCTTGTTACGAAGGCCAACATTCCATTGGCTTTCTTCACTGCCTGCTGTACCTGCATGCTTCCTTTCATTGACTGATGCACTAGGACACCCAGATCTCGTTAAACTCCCCCTCCTCCTAAATTGACACCATTCAGATAATAATCTGCCTTTCTATTCTTACTTCCAAAGTGAATAACCTCACACTTATCTACATTCAACTGCATCTGCCATGTATCCGCCCACTCACACAACCTGTCCAAATCATCCTGCAGCCTTATTGCATCTTCCTCACAATTCACACTACCCCCCAGCTTAGTATCATCTGCAAATTTGCTAATGGTACTTTTAATCCCTTCGTCTAAGTCATTAATGTATATCGTAAATAGCTGGGGTCCCAGCACCGAACCTTGCGGTACCCCACTGGTCACTGCCTGCCATTCCGAAAGGGCCCCATTTATCCCCACTCTTTGCTTTCTGTCTGTCAACCAATTTTCTATCCATGTCAGTACCCTACCCCCAATACCATGTGCCCTAATTTTGCCCACTAATCTCCTATGTGGGACCTTGTCGAAGGCTTTCTGAAAGTCGAGGTACACCACATCCACTGACTCTCCCCTGTCAATTTTCCTAGTTACATCCTCAAAAAATTCCAGTAGATTTGTGAAGCATGATTTCCCCTTCGTAAATCCATGCTGACTCGGAATGATCCCGTTACTGCTATCCAAATGCTCAGCAATTTCGTCTTTTATAATTGACTCCAGCATCTTCCCCACCACTGATGTCAGACTAACTGGTCTATAATTACCCGTTTTCTCTCTCCCTCCTTTCTTAAAAAGTGGGATAACATTTGCTATCCTCCAATCCACAGGAACTGATCCTGAATCTATAGAACATTGAAAAATGATCTCCAATGCTTCCACTATTTCTAGAGCCACCTCCTTAAGTACCCTGGGATGCAGACCATCAGGCCCTGGGGATTTATCAGCCTTCAGTCCCATCAGTCTACCCAAAACCATTTCCTGCCTAATGTGGATTTCCTTCAGTTCCTCCATCACCCTAGGTTCTCCGGCCCCTAGAACATTTGGGAGATTGTGTGTATCTTCCTCAGTGAAGACAGATCCAAAGTAACGGTTTAACTCGTCTGCCATTTCTTTGTTCCCCATAATAAATTCCCCTGTTTCTGTCTTCAAGGGACCCACATTTGCCTTGACTATTTTTTTCCTCTTCACGTACCTAAAAAAACTTTTGCTATCCTCCTTTATATTATTGGCTAGTTTACCCTCGTACCTCATCTTTTCTCCCCGTATTGCCTTTTTAGTTAACTTTTGTTGCTCTTTAAAAGAGTCCCAATCCTCTGTCTTCCCACTCTTCTTTGCTATGTTATACTTCCTCTCCTTAATTTTTATGCTGTCCCTGACTTCCCTTGTCAGCCACAGGTGTCTCTTACTCACCTTAGAGTCTTTCCACCTCTTTGGAATAAATTGATCCTGCAACCTCTGCATTATTCCCAGGAATACCTGCCATTGCTGTTCTACCATCTTCCCTGCTAGGGCCTCCTTCCAGTCAATTTTGGCCAGCTCCTGCCTCATGCCTCTGTAATCCCCTTTGCTATACTGTAATACCGACACTTCTGATGTTCGCTTCTGCCTTTCCATTTGCAGAGTAAAACTTATCATGTTGTGATCACTGCCTCCTAATGGCTCTTTTACCTCTAGTCCCCTTATCAGATCAGGATCATTACACAACACTAAATCCAGAATTGCCTTCTCCCTGGTAGGCTCCAGTACAAGCTGTTCTAAGAATCCATCTCGAAGGCACTCTACAAACTCTCTTTCCTGGGGTCCATTTCCAACCTGACTTTCCCAGTCTACCTGCATGTTGAAATCTCCCATAACCACCGTAGCATTACATTTTTGACACGCCAATTTTATCTCCTGATTCAACTTGCACCCTATGTCGAGGCTACTGTTTGGGGGCCTATAGATAACTCCCATTAGGGTCTTTTTACCCTTACAATTTCTCATTTCTATCCACACTGATTCAACATCTCCTGATTCTATGTCACCCCTTGCAAGGGAATGAATATCATTCCTTACCATCAGAGCAACCCCACCCCCTCTGCCCACCTGTCTGTCTTTTCTATACGTTGTGTACCCCTGAAAATTCAGTTCCCAGCCCTGGTCCTCTTGTAGCCATGTCTCAGTGATCCCTACAACATCATACTTGCCCATGACTAACTGAGCCTCAAGCTCATCCACTTTATTTTTTATACTACGCGCATTTAAGTACAACACTTTAACTTCTGTATTCACCTCCCCTCTCACATCGGTCACTATTGGCCCTGCCCTTAATTTCTTTTCCCCTCTAGAACTTCTGTTCCCATTCTTCCGAGAGTCTTTTGCAATATCTCCTGTATTCCCTTTTTTTACCTCATCTTCATATTCACAATTTGTCAACCCCTCCCCCCCACTACTTAGTTTAAAGCCACAGGTGTCACACTAGCAAACCTGCCTGCCAGAATGTTTGCCAGAAGATATTTTATAATTTAAAGCTCGTAGCTTTTTGAATTTGTTTGTGCATGCGTGACTATCTCCCCCTCCTCTCTCTCCCCCTCCTCTCTCTCCCCCTCCTCTCTCTCCCCCTCCTCTCTCTCCCCCTCCTCTCTCTCCCCCTCCTCTCTCTCCCCCTCCTCTCTCTCCCCCTCCTCTCTCTCCCCCTCCTCTCTCTCCCCCTCCTCTCTCTCCCCCTCCTCTCTCTCCCCCTCCTCTCTCTCCCCTCCTATCTCTCCTCTCCTCTCTCTCCCCCTCCTCTCCCTCTCCCCTCCTCTCTCTCCCCCTCCTCTCTCTCTCCCTCCTGTCTCTCTCCTTCCCTCTCTCTGCCCCCTTCCCTCTCTCTCTCTCTCCCCTTCCCTCTTTCCCTCCACCTCTTGCTATTAAAAGATGTTTTATAAATTAAAGCTCGATACTTTTTGAGTTTGTTTGTGTGTGTGAATCTCCCCATCTCTCCCCCCCTCCTCCTCTCTCTCCCCTCCTCTCTCCCCCCTTCCCTCTCTCTCTCTCCACCTCTTGCTATTAAAAGACATTTTATAAAGTAAAGCTCGTGGGGTTTTTGAGTTTGTTTGTGCGTGCGTGACTCTCTCTCTCCCCCTCCTCTCTCTCTCTCTCTCCCCCTCCTCCCTCTTCCCTCCTCTCTCCCCCCCTCCTCCCTCTCCCCCTTCTCTCTCTCCCCTTCCCTGTCTGTCTCTCCACCTCTTGCTATTAAAAGATATTTTATAAATTAAAGATGGTAGCTTTTTGATAAATTTATAACTTAAAGCTCTTAGCTTTTTGATAAATTTATAAATTAAAGCTCGTAGCTTTTTGATTAATTTATAAATTAAAGCTCGTAGCTTTTTGATTAATATATAAATTAAAGCTCGTAGCTTTTTGAGTTTGTTTGTGCGTGTGTCAATCTCTCTCTCCCCCTCTCTCTCCCCCTCTCTCTCCTCCTCCTCTCTTCCCCTCCTCTTTCTCTCTCCTCTCTCTCTCTTCCTCCCTCCCTCCCTCTCTTTCTCTCCCCTTCCCTCTCTATCTCTCCACCTCTTGCTGTTAAAAGATATTTTATAAATTAAAGCTCCTAGCTTTTTGAGTTTGTTTGTGCGTGTGTGACTATCTCCCCCTCCTCTCTCCCCTTCCCTCTCTCTCTCCCCCTCCTCTCTCTCCCCTTCCCTCTTTCTCTCTCCACCTCTTGCTATTAAAGATATTTTATAAATTGAAGCTCGTAGCTTTTTGATAAATTTATAAATTAAAGCTCGTAGAGTTTTGATAAATTTATAAATTAAAGCTCGTAGCTTTTTGAGTTTGTTTGTGCATGTGTGAATCTCTCTCTCCCCCTCCTCTCTCTCCCCTTCCCTCTCTCTCTCCCCTTCCCTCTCTCTCTCCCCCTCCTCTCCCCTTCCCTCTCCCTCTCCCCCTCCTCTCCCCTTCCCTCTCTCTCTCCCCCTCCTCTCTCCCTCCCTCCTCCCTCTCTCCCTCTCTCCCTCCCTCCCTCCCTCCCTCTCTCAAACTCTCCAACACTATCTCCACTTTATTCCAGTGCTCCAGGCACCTAACAGAGCTACACAATAGAGGCAATGATCACATTGGTGTAACCAGACATGAAGGCAGCTTCGGCCCTTGTTTTACATTCGTACCTCCAACCATGTACACAATAGAGGCAATGATCACAGCTTGAAACAATCCACATCCCCTGTAGTCAGGTATCTTTGCAAACAACATCCCTGTCTGCCCTTTGCCTTTTGCAGTATATTCCTTTGTCCACATTTCCTTCAGTCACGGCCTCCCATCATCTTTTGCCCCCATGTGCCTCCAAGAATGTGTACTGCAAAAGGCAAGGGGCAGACAGCCAAGCTGTTTGTAAAGTTACATGAGGACAGGGAATGTGGCCAGTTTGCAATCTGTGACAATGGCTGAAGCTGCCTTCATCTAAAGGTTCCCCCCAATGTGATAATTGCCTCTGTTGTGGAGCTCCCTTGGGTGCCTTGAGCACTGAAACCTGTGCAGAGAGTTTAGCTCAGATAGCTAACTTGGAACAGGTTTATCCCGTATAAGGTAAAGGCATCTGTTTGTGGAATTTGTGTGTGTCACCTCACCTTCTCAATAAAAAAAGAAGCCGTGTGCTGCTAATTGCAGAATTGGGAGCTCAGAACGGCCAAGTCTGGCATCGAACCTGTAACCTCTGCCAACTCCAGCCAGTGGGTAAGCTTCTTGTGTTTTAAATCCATTACTGTGTTGTCTATTTTTTGTGTTAATTGAATTGAATGTAGTTTAGTTGAACACCATTCAAATCAATTTAATTCAGTTCAGCTTTATTTAATTTAATGTAGTTTAGTTAGAGAGAGGAGAGGAGAGGGAGAAGAGAGGGGAGAGAAGAGAGGGAGAGAGGGAGAGAGGGAGAGAGGGAGAGAGGGAGAGAGGGAGAGAGAAAAAGTGTGAGAGAAAAAGTGTGAGAGAAAAAGTGTGAGAGAGAGAGAGAGAGAGAGAGAGCACAAACAAACTCAAAAAGCTACGAGCTTTAATTTATAAATAGTTTAAAATAGTTCACTTTAGTTCCGTGCAATGTAGTGTCCAGAACAAGGGGCCACAGTTTAAGAATAAGGGGTCGGCCATTTAGAACGGAGATGAGGAAGAACTTTTTCAGTCAGAGACTGGTGAAGGTGTGGAATTCTCTGCCTCAGAAGGCAGTGGAGGCCAGTTCGTTGGATGCTTTCAAGAGAGAGCTGGATAGAGCTCTTAAGGATAGCGGAGTGAGGGGGTATGGGGAGAAGGCAGGAACGGGGTACTGATTGAGAATGATCAGCCATCATCACATTGAATGGCGGTGCTGGCTCGAAGGGCTGAATGGCCTCCTCCTGCACCTATTGTCTATTTCTATTGTTCACTAAACCTCATGATAATCAGATTGAATGATTGATTCTCTCTCATACACACACACTCTCTCTCTCTTGCTCTCTATCTTCCCACCCCTCCGAAACTGTTAATATTAAAATGGAGAATCTCTGCATTTGTTAGAGAGAGAGAGAGAGAGACTCCAAATAAGGGATTCTGTGTTAATTTGGAAATGAATATCTGCATTGAATGTGTAACCTCTGGAAATGTCGGATGGAGTTGTTGAAAAGAAAATGTTTTTAAAATATTTATTACTTGAAAAAAGTATTTTTTGATATTAAAAAAAAACTTATCCGTTTTATTGCTGATGGGATAAAGAATAAACAAGTGTTGTGTTTTATCAAAAATATTTTATCAAAAATATTTCTTTATGTAGGATTCCTAACTTTATCTAATACAATCTGCATTTTGGATATGTGGCAACTTAAATAAATATTTATTTATGTAGGATTCCTAACTTTAACTAATACAATCTTCATTTTGGAATATGCAGCAACTTAAATAAATATTTATTTATGTAGGATTCATAACTTTGTCTAATACAATCTGCATTTTGGAATATGTGGGAACTTAAATAAATATTTATTGATGTAGGATTCCTAACTTTAACTAATACAATCTGCATTTTGGAATATGTGGGAACTTAAATCAATATTTATTTATGTAGGATTCATAACTTTATCTAATACAATCTGCATTTTGGAATATGTGGGAACTTAAATAAATATTTATTGATGTAGGATTCCTAACTTTAACTAATACAATCTGCATTTTGGAATATGTGGGAACTTAAATCAATATTTATTTATGTAGGATTCATAACTTTATCTAATACAATCTGCATTTTGGAATATGTGGGAACTTAAATAAATACTTATTTATGTAGGATTCCTAACTTGAACTAATACAATCTGAATTTTGGAATATGTGGGAACTTAAATAAATACTTATTTATGTAGGATTCATAACTTTATCTAAGAGAATCTGCATTTTGGAATATGTGGGAACTTAAATAAATACTTATTTATGTAGGATTCATAACTTTATCTAAGAGAATCTTCATTTTGGAATATGTGGCAACTTAAACACCTGCCAGTCTGGGCTCAGGCTGATCTGCAGGGTGGCAAATGGTCACGGTGTTCCTTCAAATTGATACCTTGCAGAATGATTTTGCAAACTGACTCTGAGTGCCTTATCAAAAATATTTATTTATGTAGGATTCATAACTTTAACTAATACAATCTGCATTTTGGAATATGCAGCAACTTAAATAAATATAGGGAGTCAGAGATTTGTCAGTATTGCTCAGCCCTTGTCTGCAGAACTACACGGGCTTTCCCTTTGAATGGTGCCTGCCAGTCTGGGCTCAGGGTGATCTGCAGGATGGCAAATGGTCCAGGTGTTCCCCATGTTCCTTCAAATTGATACCTTGTCCCAGAATGATTTTGCAAACTGACTCTGAGTGCATCGTTCCTATTGGGTTTTTGCAGCACAGTGCATTGAGCTGTCCTTTGTATTATTGGTTCAGGGAGTTGCCTGTTATGTCTGTTTCGTCCCTCAGGTTGGAGGGGGCAGATAAAAGAGATGGTGATCACAAGCTTGGTGCTAGATCCTCATGGGAACGGCTGGAGTGTCTACTAGACTGGGGGCTAAGCTGAGAAAGGTGCAGCTATCACAGCTACAAGAACAGGTAAGAGAGAGACTCCAAATAAGGGATTCTGTGTAAATCTGGAAATGAATATCTGCATTGAATGTGTAACCTCTGGAAATGTCGGATGGAGTTGTTGAAAAGAAAATATTTTAAAAATGTTTATTACTTGTAAAAAGTATTTTTTGATATTGAAAAAAAACTTGCCTGTTTTATTGCTGATGTGATAAAGAATAAACAAGTCTTGTGTTTTATCAAAAAAATTTAATCAAATATATTTATTTATGTATGATTCCTAACTTTATCTAATACAATCAGCATTTTGGAATATGCAGCAACTTAAATAAATACTTATTTATGTAGGATTCCTAACTTTATCTAATACAATCTGCATTTTGGAATGTCGGATGGAGTTGTTGAAAAGAAAATGTTTTTAAAATATTTATTATTTGAAAAAAGTATTTTTTGATATTTAAAAGAAAACTTGCCTGTTTCATTGCTGATGGGATAAAGAATAAACAAGTCTTGTGCTTTATCAAAAATATTTTATCAAAAATATTTATTTATGTAGGATTCCTAACTTGAACTAATACAATCTGCATTTTGGAATATGCAGCAACTTAAATAAATATTTATTTATGTAGGATTCCTAACTTTAACTAATACAATCTGCATTTTGGAATATGTGGGAACTTAAACAAATATTTATTTATGTAGGATTGCTAACTTTAACTAATACAATCTGCATTTTGGAATATGTGGGAACTTAAACAAATATTTATTTATGTAGGGTTGCTAACTTTATCTAATACAATCTGCATTTTGTTGAAAAGAAAATGTTTTTTAAATACTTATTACTTGAAAAAAGTATTTTTTGATATTAAAACAAAACTTGCTCGTTTTATTGCTGATGGGATAAAGAATAAATAAGTTATGTTTTATCAAAAATATTTTTTAATGTAGGATTCAAAAACTATCTAATACAATCTGCATTTTGGAATACTTAAACAACTTAAATAAATATTCATTTATGTAGGATTCCTAACTTTAACTAATCCAATCTGCATTTTGGAATATGCAGCAACATAAATAAATATTTATTTATATAGGATTCAAAAACTTTATCTAATACAATCTGCATTTTGGAATACTTAAACAACTTAAATAAATATAGGGAGTCAGGGATTTGTCAGTATTGCTCAGCCCTTGTCTGCAGAACTACACAGGCTTTCCCTTTGATTGACACCTGCCAGTCTGGGCTCGGGCTGATCTGCAGGATGGCAAATGGTCCAGGTGTTCCTTCAAATTGATACCTTGCAGAATGATTTTGCAAACTGACTCTGAGTGCATCGTTCCTATTGGGTTTTTGCAGCACAGTGCATTGAGCTGTCCTTTGTATTATTGGTTCAGGGAGATGCCTGTTATGTCTGTTTCGTCCCTCAGGTTGGAGGGGGCAGATAAAAGAGATGGTGATCACAAGCTTGGTGCTAGATCCTCATGGGAACGGCTGGAGTGTCTACTAGACTGGGGGCTAAGCTGAGAAAGGTGCAGCTATCACAGCTACAAGAACAGGTAAGAGAGAGAGACTCCAAATAAGGGATTCTGTGTAAATCTGGAAATGAATATCTGCATTGAATGTGTAACCTCTGGAAATGTCGGATGGAGTTGAAAAGAAAATGTTTTTTAAAAATTTATTACTTGAAAAAATATTTATTGATATATTTTTTAAAGTTGCCTGTTTTATTGCTGATGGGATAAAGAATAAACAAGTCTTGTGTTTTATCAAAAATATTTTATCAAAAATATTCATTTATGTATGATTCATAACTTGAACTAATACAATCAGCATTTTGGAATATGCAGCAACTTATATAAATATTTATTTATGTAGGATTCCTAACTTTTTTTAAATTTTAATTTTATTTAAATTTTAACAAAACAAATACATGTATGAACTCATAGTACGCGATGGTACCTACATTATAAATTCGATTATACATTTAAATTCGATTATACCTGTATTGTTCTGTATTATCTCCCCACCCACAACCCCCCTCCCCCCACCCCCCAGTTAGAAAAAAGAGGAAAAAAGAGAAGTAGAAAGATAAAGAAATATAAAAATTTAAAAGGAAAGAAAGAAAGAAAGAAGAAAGAAGGGAAAGAAACCTGGAGACAAGAAGGAAACACTTCCGGCTAATTTCTTATTAAATTCTTTTTAGGGATATCAAAACAATCCTGAAATTAAATATTTCCAATTCTTAATCCTAGTTTTAAAGTGAATAGGTTCCAAAGTTTCAAAAATAAATCATATTTATTTCTCAGATTATAAGTAGCTTTTTCTAATGGGATACAACTACACATTTCTGCATAGCATCTTGCAATTCTTATTTCATTGTGATCTTTCCAAGTGACCGCCACACATTTTTTTGCTATTCCTATTGCTATTTTGAGGAATCTTTCCTGATATTTATCTAAAATGAACCTTGGTAATATTCCTTTAGTATCTCCCAATAAAAACAACCTTGAATCCAATGGTATGGTCTTATTCATCAATTGTTCCAAAAAGTTTTTTAGGTCTTTCCAAAAAGGAGTTACCTTAGGACATGCCCATGTGGAGTGTAAAAAAGTACCCACATCTTGGTTGCATCTAAAACAAATTTCAGGTAAATTTGGATTTAAATTGTTTAATTTTTTCGGAGTTAAATATAGTTGATGTAAAAAATTGTATTGTACTAAACTATATCTCACATTAATAGTATTTTTCATACTTTCTAAACACAATCTTTCCCAACTTGGTTCATCAATGCTAATATTCAGATCTGTTTCCCATCTTTGTCTTGATTTTTGAATTCCTGTCTTTGGACTAGATTTTTGTAACAATTTATACATTAATTTTTTTAGTTCCCTTGCCCTGAATCAGGGATTCAATTCCTTTAATTTGAAATAAAAACATTGAATTACCTAACTTTTCCCTTAAATAAGATTGTAATTGATAATAGAAAAAAATACTATTCCCTGGAATTTGATATTTATTTCTCAATTGAGAAAATGTCAAAAAATTATTCCCTTCGTAGCAATCTCCTATATGTTTAATACCATTCTGTTCCCGGACTTGTAATATCTAATTATTCCAAGCAAACGGCAGTAATCTATTTTTTACTAATGGAGTTTTAGCTGTTAAAAGAAATCTTTTATCATTAGCTTTAACTGTTTTCAACAATATATTAATTAACTGTTTTAGTAAAGGTGACTCTTTATCCTTAACTAATAGCTTCGCTTCCCATTTATAGATAAATTCTTCTGGGCATAGTTCTTTTATTTTATCCATTTCAATTTTAACCCATGCTGTTTTTCCACCCTCTTGATAAAAGCATGAATAAAACTCATTTGTGCTGCCAGATAGTAATTTTTAAAATTTGGTAATTGCAATTCACCTAATTAAATTTCCATGTTAATTTTTCCATAGACACTCTTGGCATTTTACCTTTCCAAAGAAAATTCCTCACAATTTTGTTCAATCCCTGAAAAAAATTATTTGGCAAAGGTATAGGCAATGTTGAAAATAAATACTGTATCCTCGGGAAAATATTCTCGTTAATACAGTTCACTCTCCCTATCAATGTAATTGGAAGATTCGTCCATTTCTTCAAGTCCTCATCTATTTTTTAAATTAGTGGTTTATAATTTAATTTGTACAAATTATTTAACTTATTATCTACTTTAACTCCTAAGTACTTAATGCCTTCTTTTTGCCATTTAAACTGACTTTCTCTTTTACATTGATCATAATTGCCTTCAAATTTGCAGATGATACTAAGCTGGGGGGTAGTGTGAATTGTGAGGAAGATGCAATAAGGCTGCAGGGTGACTTGGACAGGTTGTGTGAGTGGGCGGATACATGGCAGATGCAGTTTAATGTAGATAAGTGTGAGGTTATTCACTTTGGAAGTAAGAATAGAAAGGCAGATTATTATCTGAATGGTGTCAAGTTAGGAAGAGGGGATGTTCAACGAGATCTGGGTGTCCTAGTGCATCAGTCACTGAAAGGAAGCATGCAGGTACAGCAGGCAGTGAAGAAAGCCAATGGAATGTTGGCCTTCGTAACAAGAGGAGTTGAGTATAGGAGCAAAGAGGTCCTTCTACAGTTGTACCGGGGCCCTGGTGAGACCGCACCTGGAGTACTGTGTGCAGTTTTGGTCTCCAAATTTGAGGAAGGATATTCTTGCTATTGAGGGCGTGCAGCGTAGGTTCACTAGGTTGATTCCCGGAATGGCGGGACTGTCGTATGTTGAAAGGCTGGAGCAATTAGACTTGTATACACTGGAATTTAGAAGGATGAGGGGGGATCTTATTGAAACGTATAAGATAATTAGGGGATTGGACACATTAGAGGCAGGAAACATGTTCCCAATGTTGGGGGAGTCCAGAACAAGGGGCCACAGTTTAAGAATAAGGGGTAGGCCATTTAGAACGGAGATGAGGAAGAACTTTTTCAGTCAGAGAGTGGTGAAGGTGCGGAATTCTCTGCCTCAGAAGGCAGTGGAGGCCAGTTCGTTGGATGCTTTCAAGAGAGAGCTGGATAGAGCTCTTAAGGATAGCGGAGTGAGGGGGTACGGGGAGAAGGCAGGAACGGGGTACTGATTGAGAGTGATCAGCCATGATCGCATTGAATGGCGGTGCTGGCTCGAAGGGCTGAATGGCCTACTCCTGCACCTATTGTCTATTGTCTAAAAAGAGGCATTATTTCAGTTTTATCTTTATTAATTTTGTATCCTGATACTTTCCCGTATTCTTCCAGTCTGAAATATAATTTTCTTAAGGATTCCAATGGTCTAGTAAGACAAATTAAAACATCATTTGCAAATAAAGTAATTTTGTGATTTTCCTGATTAACTTTAAATCCTTCAATGTGTAAATCTGATCTTATTAGTTCTGCCAGAGGTTCAATAACCAATACAAATAAAGCTGGTGACAAGGGACATCCCTGTCTACTAGATCTTTCCAAATTAAATGATTGAGAAGATTGGCCATTTGTCACCACTTTGGCTTTAGGTTGTTTATAAAGGACTTTTACCCAGTTAATGAAACCATTTCCCAATCCATACTTCTCTAATACTTTAAATAAAAAATCCCATTCTAACCTGTCAAACGCCTTTTCAGCATCTAAAGCAACTACTACACTTAATTCCTTTCTTTTCTGTGCTAAATGTAAAATACTTATAAATCTTGCTACATTATCAGATAATCTTTTTTTGACAAATCCAGTTTGGTCCTCTTTAACCAGCTTAGGTAAAAATTCTGCCAATCTCCTTGCCAAAAGCTTAGCAACTATTTAATAATCTACATTCAACAATGATATTGGTCTATAAGAAGATGCTTTTACAGGGTCTTTCCCTTTTTTTGGAATTACGGTTATAATTGCCATTGAGAAGGATTCTGGTAATGTAGAAGTTTTTTCCGCTTGATGTATCACTTCCATAAATACTGGTAACAACAAATCTTTAATTTTTTTATAGAACTCAGGTGGGAAACCATCTTCCCCTGGTGATTTATTACTTGGTAAAGAATGTAATACTTCCTCCACTTCTCTCAAAGTAAATGAGGCATTTAGTCCCATCTGCTCCTCATTAGAGATTGTTGGTAATTGTATCTTGGATAAAAAAATTATTTATCTTAATTTCATCCTTTTCAGATTCAGAATGATACAGATTAGTGTAGAATTGCTTAAATACCTCATTGATTTCTCCAGGTTTATAAGTAATAATGTTTTGATCTGTTCTAATTAAATTTATTGTTCTTAATATTTGTTCTTCTTTCAGTTGCCATGCCAATACCTTGTGCGCTCTTTCTCCTAATTCATAATACCTTTGGTTAGTTCGTAATATTAGTTTTTCTGTTCTGTAAGTATGTAAAGTATTGTATTGAATTTTTTTATTTCCAAGTTGTATTTTTTTCGTATCTGAAGAAGCTTTCTGTAAGACTTTTTCTAGTACGGTGATTACTTTTTCTAGTCTTTCAGATTCCTTCCTATAGTCTTTCTTTATCTTAGATGAGTAGCTTATAATTTGGCCTCTCAAATAAGCCATTGCATCCCATACAATAAATTTATCATTAACTGAATTTAAATTTGTTTCCAAAAATAATCCAATTTGTCCTCGAATAAAATCACAAAAGTCTTGCCTATTCAATAGTAAAGAGTTGAGTCTCCATCTATACACTGACTGTTCTTTATCTGGCATCGTAATATTCATTAATAATGGCGAATGATCCGATAAAAATCTAGCCTTATAATCTATTTGTATTATTCTACCCCTTAATTGAGCTGAAATCAAAAATAGATCTATTCTAGAATATGTATCATGTCTATTGGAATAAAAGGAGTAGTCTCTTTCCCTAGGATGGCTTTTCCTCCAAACATCTATTAAATTTAGATCTTCCATTAAGTTCAAGGTTATCTTCACTGCTCTTGTCATTGTCCTTGATGATCTATCCATTACTGGATCTAAACAAAAATTAAAATCTCCTCCTATCAATATATTTTCATGTGCTTCCGCTAGATTTAAAAAGGTATCCTGCACAAACTTCTCATCTGTATTTGGTGCATATATATTCATTAAAGTCCACAATTGTGAGAAAATTTGACAATGTACCATTATAAATCTACCTACTGGGTCACTTACAATATTTTGTATCTTAATTGGTAGCGTTTTCTTAAATAAGATAGCAACCCCTCTCGCTTTTGAATTAAAAGAAGATGCTACCATACTTCCTACCCAATCTCTCTTTAACTTTTGATGTTCTTTTTCCGTTAGATGTGTTTCTTGTAAAAAAGCTATATCCACTTCCAATTTTTTCATCTGTGTTAAAATTCTCTTCCTTTTTATCGGTCCATTTAACCCATTCACATTATAACTTAAAAATTTAATGTTTTATCCATTCATTCCTTTTTTTCTTCTTCTTCTTTACCTTGATACCTCTTCCGATATTTACATTGCGCCGTATTTCAGTGTGCTCCCTTCCATGGTCCAGGTACAAAAACAGAAAAGAAAAAAGAAAGATAGAAAAGTAAGCCCTCCCTCTAATGTTGTTAATAAATAAGAGATTAACAACATTACCCCCCTCTATTATACGAGGTGTGGTCCACACCACACTTGTGCCCATGATTTATGGTGGAGCATCCATATTCTCCAACCCCCCCGATATATCAAGTACTTCTGAAAATTAACAATCCTTAATCCAATTAGTCCCCTCGATAGTATACAGATCTTATTAATAGAATACATTAGGAAGTGGGTTACAACCATTAATTATCTTATCTTGGTTTTATATTCTTAATTCTTGTCAACTTTGAGCAAAGATTCAAACACGGTGTCAAATATATTAAAATTGTTGACACTGATAATAGAGTTAATAATCATTCCTTAAGTCTTCTTGAGCTTTTCTCCATGGCAATTCTTCAGCAAAATCTTGTGCTTGGACAAAGTCTTTCAAAAAATTATTTTCTCCAGGGTTGATCGTAATCTTCAAAGTAGCCGGGTGCAATAAAGTGAACATAACCTTTCTTCCATAAAATATTTTTTGCATTATTAAATTCTCTTTTTCTGCTCAACAAGGCATTACTGATGTCTGGGTAGAAATTTATTTTAGTACCTTCATGCTCTATTGGTTTCCCCGCTCTTATGTTATCCCCGACTGACTTCAGAACCAATTCTCGATCTTGGTATCTTAGGAATTTAATCAAAACAGATCTTGGCTTTTAATTAGCCGAAGGTTTCGGTCTTCGAGCCCTGTGTGCTCTTTCTATTTCCATCACACCTTGTTTATGTATTCCCAGACAAATCACTATCCAATCTTGGAAAAAATTGATTGGGTCTTCCCCCTCCACTCCCTCTGGCAAACCAACAATGTTAACATTTTTTCTCCTGTTATAATTTTCCAAGGCGTCAAACTTCTCCGCCGTCTTTTTACTTTCAATTGCTGCTGCAATAATACTATCTTCATTTTTTTCCACTCTAGATTTTAACATTTCATATTCCATTTGTATATCATCAACTATCACTGTTTGAAAATTCTCCTCCATTTTTTTCAGTCTTATGCATTCCCTTGGTGTCCATCCTAAGTAATTTCACTTCATTTTTCATCAATTTGTTATCTCCTTCAATTTTCTTAAGCCTGTTAATAATTTCTTCAAACATCGTTGTAAAGTTAGTCTCTGTATCTTCTTGATTTCCTTCTTCCTCGTTTCCACTACCACTGCTAATGAGGTCTCCCGTTCCCTCATCCTCACTCGTGTCCGAGGCTTCAGACATGACTTCAGCAACCTCTCGGCGAACAGTGCGCCCTCTTGTTAGCTCGCGAAGACCCCGTTGTGTTTCGCCCCCAGTCGAAGAGCGCATCCTGGGAGTAGTAGACTCCAGCATCGCACCGGAGCCCTCCCCAGACTCTCCGCCTGCTGAGGACTCACAAAATCTAGGCCCCTGCTCCATCTGGGCTGTAGGCCTACCTTCGATTTTTTTCCTTGATTCCTTTGCTGGATTTCTTTGCTTCTGTGGCAGTTGTATTCCTATTTTTTCTTTCTTGAAAGACATCAGTACCTTCTGTATACTTTTAGATTTAATTTAAAGTACTTGATTTCATGTAGTACGTCATTTTTGGCAGTTTAGGGCTTTATTTTCAGGAGGGCTGAAAATTTATGTCTACTCAGCCAAGCATTGGACAAGCCCCCCCCCCCCCCTTATTCTTAAACTGTGGCCCCTTGTTCTGGACTCCCCCAACATTGGGTACATGTTTCCTGCCTCTAACGTGTCCAACCCCTTAATAATCTTATACGTTTCGATAAGATCTCCTCTCATCCTTCTAAATTCCAGTGTATACAAGCCTAGTCGCTCCAGTCTTTCAACATTTGATAGTCCTGCCATTCCGGGAATTAACCTAGTAAACCTACGCGGCACGCCCTCAATAGCAAGAATATCCTTCCTCAAATTTGGAGACCAAAACTGCACACAGTACTCCGGGTGCGGTCTCACGAGGGCCCTGTACAACTGCAGAAGGGCCTCTTTGCTGCTGTACTCAACTCCTCTTGTTATGACGGCCAATATTCCATTGGCTTTCTTCACTGCCTGCTGTACCTGCATGCTTCCTTTCAGTGACTGATGCACTAGGACACCCAGATCTCGTTGTACGTCCCCCGTTCCTAACTTGACACCATTCAGATAATACTCTGCCTTCCTATTCTTACCACCAAAGTGGATAACCTCACACTTATCCACATTAAACTGCATCTGCCATGCATCCGCCCACTCACACAACCTGTCCAAGTCACCCTGCAACTTCATAGCATCTTCCTCACAGTTCACACTACCACCCAGCTTTGTATCATCTGCAAATTTACTAATGGTACTTTTAATCCCTTCATCGAAGTCATTAATGTATATTGTCAATAGCTGCGGTCCCAGCACCGAGCCTTGCGGTACCCCACCAGTTACTGCCTGCCATTCTGAAAGGGACCCATTTATCCCCACTCTTTGCTTTCTGTCTGTCAACCAATTTTCTATCCATGTCAGTACCCTACCTCCAATACCCTGTGCTCTAATTTTGCCCACTAATCTCCTATGTGGAACCTTGTCGAAGGCTTTCTGAAAGTCAAGGTACACCACATCCACCGGCTCTCTCCTGTCAATTTTCCTAGTTACATCCTCAAAGAATTCCAGAAGATTAGTCAAGCATGATTTCCCCTTCGTAAATCCATGCCGACTCGGAACAATCCTGTTACAACTATCCAAATGCTCTGCAATTTCGTCTTTTATGATTGCCTCCAGCATCTTCCTCACCACTGATGTCAGACTAACTGGTCTATAATTTCCCGTTTTCTCTCTCCCTCCTTTCTTAAAAAGTGGGACAACATTAGCTATCCTCCAATCCACAGGAACTGATCCTGAATCTATACAACATTGGAAAATGATCACCAATGCGTCCACAATTCCTAGCGCCATCTCCTTAAGTACTCTGGGATGCAGACCATCAGGCCCTGGGGATTTATCAGCCTTCAGTCCCATCAGTCTACCCAACACCATTTCCTGCCTAATGTGGATTTCCTTCAGTTCCTCCGTCACCCTAGGATCTCTGGCCACTAGAACATCTGGGAGATTGTTTTGTATCTTCCTTAGTGAAGACAGATCCAAAGTACCGGTTCAACTCGTCTGCCATTTCCTTGTTTCCCATAATAAATTCCCCATCTTCTATCTTCAAGGGACCCACATTTGCCTTGACTATTTTTTTCCTCTTTACATACCTAAAAAAGCTTTTACTATCCTCCGTTATATTATTGGCTAGTTTACCCTCGCACCTCATCTTTTCTCCCCATATTGCCGTCTTAGTCATCTTCTGTTGCTCTTTAAAAGAGTCCCAATCCTCTGGCTTCCCACTCTTCCTTGCTTTGTTGTACTTCTGCTCTTTTATTTTTATGCTGTCCTTGACTTCCCTTGTCAACCACGGGTGTCTCTTACTCCCCTTGGAATCTTTCCTCCTGTTTGGGATAAATTGATCCTGCAACTTCTGCATTAGAAAGCCTTGACTTTCAGAAAGCCTTTGACAAGGTTCCCAGAGTGTGGGCCAAAGGGTGTCTGGGTGCTGTACAACTCTCCACGCCGCTACTCACCGACCACGCGCAGCTCAAACGTCACGGTTCCGCGACTCCCTGCCAAAGTAGTTTGTCTCTCTCTCGTAGGTCCCCTGGTCACCGAGCCTCACGGCCCACAGCTCGATGACACCGCCCAGTCGGAAGCGGACTCTGTCCCTGTAGGACGGGTGGATCCAGGACGGACTCTCCGGGCTGTAAGACTTCCAATCCAGGATCGGCAGGTCGGGGTGGAGACGCCACATCGCCACCGTGATCTTCTCGTGGCTATGGGGCTGGACGGGGAACCTCACCGTCCCACCCGCGGGGACAGTGGTGACCGAGCCCACGGTGGCCGACGTTCTTGTACTGCACAGAGCCGCAGTGTGGAGACCTGCAACACAACATGTTCATTGTACCTGCCTGCTTCATCACCCACAGAAAACACTGCCCCTCACATTCCCATTGAACCTCACCCCCCCCCCTCTCCCGGGAACTGTGTGTTTGTGTTGTCATTTGTGAGCGGAGCACCAAGGCACATTCCTTGAATGTGCACATACTTGGCCAATAAACTTATTCATTCATTCATCAACTTATTCATTCATTCATAAAAAGGTGAGGCTAAAGGGGCAAGGAGTCAGAAAGGGTGTCAGATGAGGAGAGTAGTGAAATGTGAAGCTGCAGGGAGGGGTATGGATACGAGAGTTAGTCTGAAGAAGGTTCTCGACCCAAAACATCATCTATTCCTTATCTCCACAGATGCTGCCTGACCCGCTGAGTTACTCCAGCACTCTGTGAAACGTCACCTATCCATGTTCTCCACAGATGCTGCCTGATCCGCTGAGTTACACCAGCTTATTGCGTCTACACTCTTGTATAAGACCACCACACCCTGGGGAAAAGGCCTGTGACCATCCACATTACCAACGCCCCTCTTGGTTTTATACACCTCAACAAGAATCCCCCTCATCCCCAGAGTAGGGACCTACCCTGTGCAGTGGCTCCCTGTAACCTAACCCCCACTGTGCCCGTGCCAAGCTGGTCTATCCCTTCTGCACCCTCTCCAGCACCATGCCACCTCCCTGTAGCTGGGCGCTAGAACTGTGGTCTCACCAACGACGTACAGATAGATACATCATGATGTACAATGGTGGCACAGCGGTAGAGCTGCTGCCTCACAGCGCCAGAGAACAGGGTTCGATCCTGACCACGGGTGATGTCTGTGTGGAATCTGTACGTTCTCCCCGTGACCTGCGTGGGTTTTCTCCGGGATATGTGATAGGTGTAGAATTGGGCCGTTCGGCCCATCAGGTGTACTCCACCATTCAATCACGGCTGATTTATCTCTCCCTCCTAACCCCATTCTCCTGCCTTCTCCCCATAACCCCTGACACCCGCACTGACCAATAATTTATCTATCTCTGCCTTAAAAATATCCAAAAGACAATAGGTGCAGGAGGAGGCCTTTCGGCCCTTCGAGCCAGCACCGCCATTCAATGTGATCATGGCTGATCAGTCTCAATCAGTACCCCGTTCCTGCCTTCTCCCCATACCCCCGACTCCGCTATCCTTAAGAGCTCTATCCAGCTCTCTCTTGAATGCATTCAGAGAATTGGCCTCCACTGCCTTCTGAGGCAGAGAATTCCACAGATTCACAACTCTCTGACTGAAAATGTTTCTCCTCATCTCAGTTCTAAATGGCCGACCCCTTATTCTTAAACTGTGGCCCCTTGTTCTGGACTCCCCCAACATTGGGATAATGTTTCCTGCCTCTAACCTGTCCAACCCCTTAATAATCTTATACGTTTCGATAAGATCTCCTCTCATCCTTCTAAATTCCAGTGTATACAAACCAGTCGATCCAGTCTTTCAAGACAGTCCCGCCATTCCGGGAATTAACTGAGTAAACCTACGCTGCACGCCCTCAATAGCAAGAATATCCTTCCTCAAATTTGAAGACCAAGTCCACTGACTTGTGGCCTCCACAGCCGTCTGTGGCAAAGAATCCCACAGATTCACCACCGTCTGGCTAAATAAATTCCTCCTCATCTCCTTCCTGACGGAACGTCCTTTAATTCTGAGGCTGTGCCCTCTGGTCCTAGACTCTCCCACTGGTGGAAACATCCTCTCCACATCCACCCTATCCGGGTCTTTCAGTATTCGGTGAAGTTTCAATGAGGTCCCCCCTCATTCTTCTAAACTCCAGCGAGTACAGCGAAAATTGCTGACAATATTCCAAATGGGGCCTGACCAGTGCCTTGTAGAGCCTCAGCATAACACCCCCTGTTTTTGTACACAAGCCCTCTTGAAATAAATGCTAGCATTGAGTTTGCTTTCTTTACTACCGACATTATTCCCTCCAAACCTCTCAAGACCGACAGGCTTGTAGGTTAATTGGCTTCTGTAAAATTAGAGATTGTCCCTTGTGTGTGTGTAGGGCAGCGTTAGTGCGGCCTGATCGCTGGTCGCTGCGTACCCGGTGGGCCGAAGGGCCTGTTTCTGCGCCGTATCACTAAGCTAAATGACATTTTCACTGATGAATGTGGACACAAAATGCTGGGCTAACTCAGCGGGTTAGGCAGCATCTGTGGAGAGAAGGAATGGGTGACGTTTCACACAGTGCTGGAGTAACTCAGCGGGTCAGGCAGCATGAAAAGGAATAGATGATGTTTTGAGTCGAGAACCTTCTTCAGACTGACTCTCGTATCCATAGCCCTCCCTGCAGCTTCACATTTCACTACTCTCCTCATCTGACACCATTTCTGACTCTTTTCACCTTTAGCCTCACCTTTTCATGAATGAATGAATAAGTTTATTGGCCAAGTATGTGCACATTCAAGGAATGTGCCTTGGTGCTCCGCTCACAAATGACAACACAAACACAGTTACCGGGATAGGGGGGAGGGGGGGTCAGGTTCATTGGGAATGTGAGGGGCAGTGTTTTCTGTGGGTGATGAAGCAAGCAGGTACAATGACATAGAAACATAGAAATAGGTGCAGGAGTAGGCCATTCGGCCCTTCGAGCCTGCACCACCATTCAATATGATCATGGCTGATCATCCAGCTCAGTAACCTGTACCTGCCTTCTCTCCATATCCGCTGATCCCTTTAACCACAAGGGCCACATCTAACTCCCTCTTAAATATAGCCAATGAACTGGTCTCAATTACCTTCTGTGGCAGAGAATTCCACCATTCAGGTAATACTCTGCTTTCCTGTTCTTGCCGCCAAAGTGGATAACCTCATATTTATCCACATTATATTGCATCTACCATGCATTTGCCCACTCGCCTAATCTATCCAAGTCAATCTGCAGCCTCCTAGCGTCCCCCTCGCAGCTAACCCACACACACAGACACAGACCCACACACACACCCACACACTGGGTGTGTCCAGACAACTGCTGGAGTGTCGGTGTCTACTAGACTGGGGTAATTAAGCTCAGCCACACAATTAATGTGTTGTCTATATTTTATTACAAGGCCAAGAACTGTAACACAAGCACACACACACAGACACACACACCCACACACACCCACACACACCCAGACACACACACACAGACACACACACACACACAGACACCCACACACACACCGACACCCAAACACAGACACACACACACACATACAGACCCACACTCACACACACACACAGACCCACACACAGACACCCACACCGACACACACACCCACACACAGACCCACACACACACCCACACACAGACACACACACACAGACACACACATACACACACACCCACACAGACACAATCACTCACACACACACCCACACACACACCCACACACAGACAAACACACCCACACACAGACACACACACACAGACACAATCACACACACACACACACAGAGACACACACACCCACACACAGACCCACACACACACCCACACACACACCCACACACACACACAAACACCCACACACACACCCACACCAAGACACACAGACACAGACACACACCCACACACAGACACACACACAGACACACACCCACACACAGACACACACACACACACACCCACACACACACCCACACACACACACAAACACCCACACACAGACACACACACAGACACACACACACGTGTGTCACATGTGCTTGCTGTTTCTTTCAACAAGACGACTTTCACCGAGAAGGTGAATGTGTTGCACGCAGTAACAGAGTATTGTCTTTCCTACTTTTTATGCAACCAAATCTCAGCGACTGTCGCGGGTCTGTCACCTCACAACACAACATTCTCTCCAGGACTCCGATTTTATTGCAGATTTTATTTTAACAGCAGTCGCTCTAAGTTGATGTTTAACCACCGTTTCACGCTCTACGTAGAGATAACTTAATACGTCTTCCATTTCGTTTCTGCCCTTCCTTAGACTGCCCGGCGCTCGTCCGCCCGGTTTTTGACACATTCAGACTCGTTTAACGTGTTACCAGCCTCTTGCTGGTGTGTAATCAGTGGCAGATTGCCAGAGGCCCTTCACGCTGAACACTCGCAGCAAAACAACAGTATTCAGCACAGAATCAATTCCCCGCGCACTGCAGGGCGTGTCGTTGACACCTGCGGGTCCGCCGCTCCCTGAAGGCGGAGCGTTTTGAACCAGGAAGTTCTTGGAATTAAAAATGGCTTCGAAACACCAGATCCAGAGTTTAACTGAAGACGCGATTTGTCCCATTTGCCTGGATTTCTTCAGCGATCCAGTTATACTGGAGTGCGGGCACAACTTCTGCCGCTCCTGTATCACACAGAGTTGGGACAAGGAGGGGAGAAACTCCTGCCCGGAATGTAGAGAGGTGTCGGCAGACCGCACCCTCAGGGTAAATCGGGCCTTGGCGAGTATCGCTGAGAAAGCTCAAGCACTGAGTCTGAACACGGGAGGGAAGGAAAGTAAACTTCACTGCGAGGAACATCAGGAAGAACTGAAGCTGTTTTGTGAAACCGACAAGAAACTGGTGTGTGTGATTTGCGTGGACGCGCGGGAACACAGACAGCATCGCTTCATGTCGATTCAAGAAGCTGTTGAAAGCTACCAGGTAAAAGCGGACAGAGTTTGATTCGCTGATGATTTTTCCATTCAACCTTCTGCGGACCGCGCTCGGCGACTGTTCGGTTCACCCAGCCTCCCACCCAAACCACCCCTTACCCAGGTACTTGCCCCAGCCACCGCTGGAGATGAAACACCTGTCCCTGTACCTTCTCCCTCACGTCCATGCAGGCACTCCAGCAGTCATTGCAGGTGAGATAGCCCGCGGCTCTCTGCTGATACGTAGAACAGAGCAACATAGAAAAATAGGTACAAGAGTAGGCCATTCGGCCCTTCGAGCCAGCATCGCCATTCAATATGATCATGGCGAATCAACTAAAATCAGTACCCCGTTCCTGCTTTTCCCCCACATCCCTTGATTCCCTTCGCCCTAAAATTTGATTTAACTCTCTCTTGAAAACATCCAGTGAGTTGGCCTCCACTGCCTTCTGTGACAGAGAATTCTACAGATTCACAACTCTCTGGGTGAAAAGTTTTTTCCTCATCTCAGTCCTAAATGGCCGACCCCTTATTCATAAACTGTTGTCCCTGGTTCTGGACTCCACCAACATCGGGAAAATTTTACGACATCTATCCTGTCCAATCCTCCAAGAAATTTATATGTTTCTATGATCCGCTCTCATTCTTCTAAATAGCATCCTCCTCGCAGCTCACAGTCCCACCAAACTTTGTGTCATCGGCAAACGTAGAGATGTTACATTTAATTGCCTCATCTAAATCGTTAATATATATTGTAAATAACTGGGGTCGCAGCACCGAACCCTGCGGCACCCCACTAGTCACTGCCTGCCATTCTAAAAAGGACCCATTAATTTGTACACTTTGCTTCCTGTCTGCCAACCAGTTCTCTATCCATGTAAATATTGTACCCCCAATACCATGTGTTCTAATTTTGAACACTAATCTCTTGTGTGGGACCTTGTCAAAAGCTTTTTGTAAGTCCAGCTACAACACATCCACTGCCTCTAGCTTATCCATTCTACTTGTTACATCCTCAAAAAAAATCCAGAAGATTAGTCAAGCATAATTTACCCTTCATAATTCCACGTTGACTTTGACCGATCCCGTCACTGCTTTCCATGCTTCCTGACACGATGAGTTCTTCAACAGTTTATGGATGTTTGTAAACATTTCTTCATGTGGAGTTCAGTGTCCACGGTTCATGTAGGTTAATTGGCTGGGTAAATGTAAAAATTGTCCCTAGTGGGTGTAGGATAGTGTTAATGTACGGGGATCGCTGGGCGGCACGGACTTGGTGGGCCGAAAAGGACTTTCCGGCTGTATATATATGATATGATATGATGATATGATTCCGTCTGGTCTAATTCTTTCACTGACTGAATCTGAATCTCAATCCCAGGAGCAGATTAAAACTTCCTTGGAGATTCTCACAAAAAATAAATCAGCGATGGAGGAAATGGAACAGCAACAGAAAGAGAAGATTTCTGGAGTCCGGGTAAGGTTTCCAGTTTCCCTTCTCTGATCTTGTGCTATTGTCTTAGATTCCAGGCTCGATAATATTGACCTTCACCTTTCATGTGACAGGAGCAGTCACAGAACCTGTTGACCTACATCACATCGGTATTTGCTGAACTGCGCCAGATTCTCAATGAGAAAGAGCGACTCTTTCTTAAGGATCTCCGGGAAGACGAGGAGAGCGTTCTAAATCCAATGGAAAAGAATCTACGAGCGATTCAAGAGGAGATAAACTCTATTCAAGAGAAACTCTTAAAGCTACAGGAGCGGATGAATCAAACGGACAGTCTGATATTTCTGAAGGTAGGGGGTTACAGTTTCACTTTGATTCAGTGTAAGGGCACAATCACAAAATGAATGCCCAATTTCCCCCAACCCTTTCCACTTGGCGCCCAGCACATTCTCTCCTGTTGAGTTCCACCCCATCCCCTCCATTGCATTCCCCATTTATCTTCCTGATCAGATTCCAATTCAGTAGCCAGTGTAGACACATAAAGCTGGAGTAACTCAGCAGGACAGGCAGCATTTCTGGAGGGATGGAATGGGTGACGTTTCGGGTTGAGACCTTTCGGGTCAGACTGAGACTATAGACGATATGGTTCCTCCCTTGCTGGCCTACATGGAGCAAGAGTAATCAGGGTCGTGTGAAGGGGCAATGCTGGATCTCCATCGGCCTAGTAATACCGAATGGCCGACTCCTGCACCTATTGTCTATTAAAGTCCATTATTAAATATACTTTTTGCGTGCAATTAATACTTCATACTGGACTGCTGGCGGCCCCGCATCAGCATTAAGAGCTGGGATCTGTCGGCACATTGTAACAATTTGGCTGAAATTCCTGCTGTCACGATGTGGACGCTCAGTGTAAATTAATTGATCTTTCTGATGTTTTATATTTCAGGAGGAAACTCGTCAGAAGAGGAGGTGAGACTCTCTGCACTGTTTTGGTAATTAACTCAGAAATCGTTGATGCGGGTCTTATAACCAGGTGTGTAATTCATGCAGGATAAGTGATGATAACAAGTCGCTGTCAGTAGCAGACGGCGCCCTGGACTTTGGAAAGTTCGATGACCCATTTTTATTGAACACGGTGTTGAGAAAAACGACTGATTACGTTAAAAGAGGTAAAACATAAATGATCTGTAAGTATTAGAAACATAGAAAATATGTGCAGGAGGAGGCCAATCGAGCCGGCACCGCCATTCATTGTGATGATAACTGATCGTCCACAATCAATAACCCGTGCCTGCCTTCTCACCATATCCCTTGATTTAACTAGCCCCTAATTCATTACATGTAAAGGGCATATTTAATATTGGACATGGGACTCTTCAACTTACTCTCGTTCCAGGCGTGAATTACCTCCTTTATCCAACATGGGCCCCCCTCGCTTCACTGTTAATCGCTTGCGTTTAATGTCTGTACAACATGCCTTGGAATTATCTTCCATCCGACTCGCCAAGGATCCTTCATTGTTCTTTCTAGCCCTCCTGATTCCCTGTAGGTCAGCCAGGGGGGAGATAGAGTACAAGTAGAGATTGGATCACATGCATTCGAAACGATGGAGATGTAGGGGGTGGGGTTAATGAGCAGAGTGGGCATGATGTGCTGAACGTTATTACACTGGAATTTAGAAGGATGAGAGGGGATCTTATCGAAACATATAAGATTATTAAGGGGCTGGACACGTTAGAGGGGGGAAACATGTTCCCAATGTTGGGGGAGTCCAGAACCAGGGGCCACAGTTTAAGAATAAGGGGTAGGCCATTTAAAACGGAGATGAGGGAAAACGTTTGCAGTCAGAGAGTTGTAAATCTGTGGAATTCTCTGCCTCAGAAGGCAGTGGAGGCCAGTTCTCTGAATGCATTGAAGAGAGAGCTAGATAGAGCTCTTAAGGATAGCGGAGTCAGGGGGTATGGGGAGAAGGCAGGAACGGGGTACTGATTGAGAATGATCAGCCATGATCACATTCAATGGTGGTGCAGGCTCGAAGGGCTGAATGGCCTACTCCAGCACCTATTGTCCAGTGTCTATTGTTATTCATTGCAATGTTTTCCCCACCGTTTCCTCTGCTCGGCCGGCTCTCTCCAGACACGGGGTTTGAAATCAGAAGCGGAAACCCCGTGGGAATAGATCCACAGATTCCCACGGAGTATCCCTCCAGCTCAAGGAGTTTTGTCCCTGCTGTTGGATGTTGGTGGAGTTGCGCGCGGTCCAGATGCCAATTTACAGGAAGCGCAGTCCGTCATTCCGTTCCAGACTCCCCTCCCTGCTCTCCCGCAATCCCGAAACTCCTGCCATTGACTCGATTTATACCTCCCGCTGCCTCGGCAAGGCCAGCAGCATAATCAAGGACAATAAAACTTTATTACCCAAGTATGTTTTGCAACATACGAGGAACTTCATTTGCCATACAGTCATAACAGGAAAAAGCAACAGGACACCACAGTGACCCCTCCATATTCCTCACTGTGATGGAAGGTGAAAAACAGTTCAATCCCTCCCTGCTTTGTCCTCCAGCGGTCGGGGGCTCGAACCTTCTGTGACCAGATGTGTCCATGGTCCCAGATCCCACATTTTAAGGCAGAGATCGCTGGATTCTGGGTTAGTACAGGTCTCAGAGGTTATGGGGAGAAGGCAGGAGAAAGGGGTTAGGAGCGAGAGATAGATCAGCCACGATTGAATGGTGGAGTAGACTTGATGGGCCGAATGGCCTCATTCGAATACTTTCATTTATGACATTATGACTGTCCAAATTCACCAGATAACCCAGCCCTTCAGACCTGATGAAGTTGTTGTAAACTCTTTTGCACCCACTCCAATTGACTAACAAACCCACCCTTCCCTTTGTCTCACCCTCCACTCAAAAAACACAGGAGCAGGTCATCTGGCCCCTCGTGTCTGCCCCCTTTCACTGTGATCATGACGACCCCACCACGCACCTCTACCTCCTCTTTAACAACCTCAAATTACCACTCACCTCAATATCCACCTGCTCCGATCTGCCTCCATATCAGAATAACCCGCTTCGTTCCTCCATCCCCACCGCAATCTCCCAATCCTCCTCACTCTCCGCACTCGTCCTTCCCGTCCACCCTCCCCCACCTCACGAAATTCCCCTCTCCATCCCTGGATTTAAAAATCCTGGGGAGATGTCTGTTGTCCACCCGATGTGGTTGTGGGTGAAACCCCGGGCAGGGTTTCAGTTGTCCGCCCGCCTGAGGCCGAGCGGCCTCTCCCCCGGTCCCGGGGCCGCGCTGCCCGAGTCTCCCCCCGACCCCCGAGGACTCTCTGATTCTCTGCTTCTCCCCCAGTCTCCGTCACCCTGGATGTGGAAACAGCGCATGCGCAGCTCGAGGTGTCTGAGGATCGGAAGAGGGTGAGACGGACCGGGACCCGGAGGAGGCTCCCTGACACCGGGAAGAGGTTTACATACTGGGGGTGTGTGCTGGGATCGGAGGGATTCACATCGGGGAGACATTACTGGGAGGTGGAGGTGACGGGGAGTCGGGGCTGGAGTCTGGGAGTCGCCGCAGAGTCTGTGGGGAGGAAGGGACGGGACACACTGACCCCGGAGACTGGAGTCTGGATCATCAGGCGGCTGGGTGACGGGTTTGATGCAGCCACCTCCCCTCCATCCCGTCTCCCCGCCCGTCCCATCCCCGGGAGGGTGGGAGTTTATCTCAGTTACGAGTCCGGGACAGTTTCATTTTACGACGCGGACACCAAGTCCCATCTCCACACCTTCACTGGGAATAAATTCACGGAGAAACTTTATCCTTTCTTCATGCTTTGGGATGTAAACAAGTGGCTGAGAATCTGCTCCGGTTCCGCTCCGGGTGTGTAAAAGGGTCGGGTCCCGGGACCGGCGTCAGGAGCGGGGCTCAGGGGCTGTGGGGCAGAAACCCGGTGGACAACAGGTCGGCGCTGAACGGCTCCCATTTAATCCCCAAATTCCGCGTCGTAAAACCCCCAGTGAGCGCGGAAATAAAACCAGGGGGAATGTAAATGTGGGAAGAGAGAAATAAACAGCAAGTGGAATCAGAGCTGTCGATCCGTTCATTTTAACGCGCTAACCGCGTCCGGCAACGGAACAGAAATTACTTTTGTGAAAACATTTTTTAAATGTAATGGGATTGGACCCTTCTGGTCAAAAGTCGTTACGGTATTATTAACTCCGTTCAATGACTAGTTCAATGTAATAGATACAGTTCATGTTACTTCAGTGATTTGGAAAATGTCCACAACCATTGACACACACGACAAGCTAATTGAAAGATCGCGTTTATTTGAATGATGTGCATTGTTGCTTCCAATACTGTAATTGAAATAAACTCAAAATTACTTGGACTGTACAGATTGCTTTTGAATTCTTTTGAAATCTACTGAACGGGGAGACAGCAGTTTAGTTTGCTTCAGTTTAGATTGGAGATAGAGCGCGGAAACAGGCCCCTCGGCCCACCGAGTCCGCACCGCCCAGCGATCCCCGCACATTAACACTACCCTACACACTCCCTCTCTCTCCCCCTCTCTCTCCCCCTCTCTCTCCCCCTCTCTCCCCCTCTCTCCCCCTCTCTCTCCCCTCTCTCTCTCTCTCTCTCTCTCTCTCTCTCTCTCTCTCTCTCTCTCTCTCTCTCTCTCTCTCTCTCTCTCTCTATCTCTATCTCTATCTCTATCTCTCTATCTCTCTATATCTATCTATCTGAATGGACGTGTGATGGAGTTGGAGAAGCAGTTGGATGACCTCAGGGCCATCCGGGAACGCGAGAGTTTCCTCGACAGGACCTATTGTGAGGCTGTCACGCCAAGGGTCCAGGTCGAGCGAAGGTGGGAGACTGTTTCAGGGGGAGTGGACGAGGACTACAGGAGACCTCAGTGGCTGTGCCTATTGCAAATAGGTATACCCTCTTGGGAACTGTCGGGGCAGAAGACGTTTCCAGTCCGAGTGGCGGACCTGTTGGCAAGGATACTCGACAGGGGAGACCGAAGTCAGGAAGAGCCGTAGTGGTCGGTGACTCCATCGTCCGAGGGACGGACAGAAGATTCTGTGGCAGCAGGAGGGACTTGAGGATGGTCTGTTGCCTCCCTGGTGCCAGGGTTCAACACATCACGGACCGGCTTCAGAAAATCCTAGTGAGGGAAGGCAATCAACCTGAAGTCGTTGTGCATGTGGGCACGAATGACGTCGGGCGGAAGAGGAAGGAGGTGCTACAGCGGGAGTTTAGAGAGTTGGGAAAAACACTGAGAAGTAGGACGTCGAAGGTGGTTATCTCTGGACTGCTACCGGTACCTCGTGCTGGTGAGGCCAGGAACAGAGAGATAGAGGGTATGAATATATTGCTGAGGGGCTGGTGCAGAGAGCAGGGATTTAGATTTCTGGACCACTGGGATCTCTTCTGGGCTAGGGGTGACTTGTACAAAAGGGACGGGTTACATTTTAACAGCAGGGGGACAAACATTCTGGCAGGCAGGTTTGCTAGTGCGACACCTGTGGCTTTAAACTAAGTAGTGGGGGGGAGGGGTTGACAAATTGTGAATATGAAGATGAGGTAAAAGAAAGGGAATACAGGAGATATTGCAAAAGACTCTCGGAAGAATGGGAACAGAAGTTCTAGAGGGGAAAAGAAATTGAGGGCAGGGCCAATTGTGACCGATGTGAGAGGGGAGGTGAATACAGAAGTTAAAGTGTTGTACTTAAATGCGCGTAGTATAAAAAATAAAGTGGATGAGCTTGAGGCTCAGTTAGTCATGGGCAAGTATGATGTTGTAGGGATCACTGAGACATGGCTACAAGAGGACCAGGGCTGGGAACTGAATATTCAGGGGTACACAACGTATAGAAAAGACAGACTGGTGGGCAGAGGGGGTGGGGTTGCTCTGATGGTAAGGAATGATATTCATTCCCTTGCAAGGGGTGACATAGAATCAGGAGATGTTGAATCAGTATGGATAGAAATGAGAAATTGTAAGGGTAAAAAGACCCTAATGGAAGTTATCTATAGGCCCCCAAACAGTAGCCTCGACATAGGGTGCAAGTTGAATCAGGAGATAAAATTGGCGTGTCAAAAATGTAATGCTACGGTGGTTATGGGAGATTTCAACATGCAGGTAGACTGGGAAAATCAGGTTGGAAATGGACCCCAGGAAAGAGAGTTTGTAGAATGCCTTCGAGATGGATTCTTAGAACAGCTTGTACTGGATTTAGTGTTGTGTAATGATCCTGATCTGATAAGGGGACTAGAGGTAAAAGAGCCATTAGGAGGCAGTGATCACAACATGATAAGTTTTACTCTGCAAATGGAAAGGCAGAAGGGATAATCGGAAGTGTCGGTATTACAGTATAGCAAAGGGGATTACAGAGGCATGAGGCAGGAGCTGGCCAGAATTGACTGGAAGGAGGCCCTAGCAGGGAAGACGGTAGAACAGCAATGGCAGGTATTCCTGGGAATAATGCAGAGGTTGCAGGATCAATCTATTCCAAAGAGGCGGAAAGACTCTAAGGGGAGTAAGAGACACCTGTGGCTGACAAGGGAAGTCAGGGACAGCATAAAAATTAAGGAGAGGAAGTATAACATAGCAAAGAAGAGTGGGAAGACAGAGGATTGGGACTATTTTAAAGAGCAACAAAAGTTAACTAAAAAGGCAATACGGGGAGAAAATATGAGGTACGAGGGTAAACTAGCCAATAATATAAAGGAGGATAGCAAAAGTTTTTTTAGGTACGTGAAGAGGAAAAAAATAGCCAAGGCAAATGTGGGTCCCTTGAAGACAGAAACAGGGGAATTTATTATGGGGAACAAAGAAATGGCAGACGAGTTAAACCGTTACTTTGGATCTGTCTTCACTGAGGAAGATACACACAATCACCCAAATGTTCTAGGGGCCGGAGAACCTAGGGTGATGGAGGAACTGAAGGAAATCCACATTAGGCAGGAAATGGTTTTGGGTAGACTGATGGGACTGAAGGCTGATAAATCCCCAGGGCCTGATGGTCTGCATCCCAGGGTACTTAAGGAGGTGGCTCTAGAAATAGTGGAAGCATTGGAGATCATTTTTCAATGTTCTATAGATTCAGGATCAGTTCCGGTGGATTGGAGGATAGCAAATGTTACCCCACTTTTTAAGAAAGGAGGGAGAGAGAAAACGGGTAATTATAGACCAGTTAGTCTGACATCAGTGGTGGGGAAGATGCTGGAGTCAATTATAAAAGACGAAATTGCTGAGCATTTGGATAGCAGTAACGGGATCATTCCGAGTCAGCATGGATTTACGAAGGGGAAATCATGCTTGACAAATCTACTGGAATTTTTTGAGGATGTAACTAGGAAAATTGACAGGGGAGAGTCAGTGGATGTGGTGTACCTCGACTTTCAGAAAGCCTTCGACAAGGTCCCACACAGGAGATTAGTGGGCAAAATTAGGGCACATGGTATTGGGGGTAGGGTACTGACATGGATAGAAAATTGGTTGACAGACAGAAAGCAAAGAGTGGGGATAAATGGGTCCCTTTCGGAATGGGAGGCAGTGACCAGTGGGGTACCGCAAGCTATTTACGATATACATTAATGACTTAGACGAAGGGATTAAAAGTACCATTAGCAAATTTGCAGATGATACTAAGCTGGCGGGTAGTGTGAATTGTGAGGAAGATGCAATAAGGCTGCAGGGTGACTTGGACAGGTTGTGTGAGTGGGCGGATACATGGCAGACGCAGTTTAATGTAGATAAGTGTGAGGTTATTCACTTTGGAAGTAAGAATAGAAAGGCAGGTTATTATCTGAATGGTGTCAAGTTAGGAGGAGGGGGAGTTCAACGAGATCTGGCTGTCCTAGTGCATCAGTCAATGAAAGGAAGCATGCAGGTACAGCAGGCAGTGAAGAAAGCCAATGGAATGTTGGCCTTCGTAACAAGAGGAGTTGAGTATAGGAGCAAAGAGGTCCTTCTACAGTTGTACCGGGCCCTGGTGGGACCGCACCTGGAGTACTGTGTGCAGTTTTGGTCTCCAAATTTGAGGAAGGATATTCTTGCTATGGAGGGCGTGCAGCGTAGGTTCACTAGGTTAAATCCCGGAATGGCGGGACTGTCGTATGTTGAAAGGCTTGAGCGATTGGGCTTGTATACACTGGAATTTAGAAGGATGAGGGGGGATCTTATTGAAACATATAAGATAATTAGGGGATTGGACACGTTAGAGGCAGGAAACATGTTCCCAATGTTGGGGGAGTCCAGAACAAGGGGCCACAGAATAAGGGGTAAGCCATTTAGAACGGAGATGAGGAAGAACTTTTTCAGTCAGAGAGTGGTGAAGGTGTGGAATTCTCTGCCTCAGAAGGCAGTGGAGGCCAGTTCGTTGGATGCTTTCAAGAGAGAGCTGGATAGAGCTCTTAAGGATAGCGGAGTGAGGGGGTATGGGGAGAAGGCAGGAACGGGGTACTGATTGAGAGTGATCAGCCATGATCGCATTGAATGGCGGTGCTGGCTCGAAGGGCTGAATGGCCTTCTCCTGCTCTCTCTCTCTCTCTCTCTCTCTCTCTCTCTCTCTCTCTCTCTCTCTCTCTCTCTCTCTCTCTCTCTCTCTCTCTCTCTCTCTCTCTCTCTCTCTCTCCTCTCTCCTCTCTCCTCTCTCCTCTCTCTCTCTCTCTCTCTCTCTCTCTCTCTCTCTCTCTCTCTCTCTCTCTCTCACTCTCACACTCTCTCTCTCTCTCTCTCTCTCAATTAAATTTCAAGACTTTATTGGCATGATAAGATACATCATTATATTGCCAAAGTATAGAACATTGCATCATACATATTTAAAATGCATGAATATAAAGACAAGTATACAATGCATGGGTCGATATAGCCCTGTACATGTATATATATATATATATATATATATATTCATGCAATACATTTATAGCCTTTTATCGATTGCTACTCGTTCTTGCAGTTGTAAACAGTACAGCAAGGTGGTAGGTTTAGTAGCTTGATATTAATTTCCTTAGTTTCAATTTATGTATGAGTGTATGTGTACATGTTGGTCATTCACTGTCTCTCAGGGTGTGGCATGCTGTTACGTATTGTGCGCCAAGATGTGCCGTATTTCCTTCACCAAGGATTATTCTTAGTTTTGATATATCGTCTAGCTCTTTAAAATCTGGGGTCGCCAGACTGAGTTTTTCAAGATATATTTTTCTTATTTTATCGAATTTTTTACATTTTAAGAGGAAGTGCATCTCTGTTTCAACCTCATCTGTCAAGCAGTGACCGCATATTCTATTTTCTTTTGGTTGCCAAGATCTCTTCTGTCTTCCTTTTTCAACTGCCAAATGATGGTCGCTTAACCTGTACTTGGTGAGGGTCTGTCTCTGCTTTATGTCCCTAACAGTTGAGAGATAGTTTGCCAATTTATAATCTCTTTTTAGGGCTCGGTAGCACTCTAGTCTGCTTTGGCTTTTAGTTACTTTATCCCAATGTTCCAAATAGATTTCTTTGCATTGTTTAATAATTTGGTTCACTCTAACTGGTGATTGGAAAGCAGTGTTGATCTGAGACTGGTCAAGGTTTAACTGAGTAGGAGTAGTGAGTTTCAATACCAACTGACACAGGGAGCTCTTTTCTGGGTTCCCCTCTTGGGTTTGGAGGGCTTTGAACTGGAGGGTGTCTGGGGGACTAGATTTAAGGTGATTCCAAAAGTTTAGTGCTCGTTTCTGGATATTTATTATCAGTGGGTATCTACCTAATTCCGCCCTACATGCGTTTGTTGGTGTTTTCCTTTGGATGCGGAGGATGTTCCGACAAAACTCCGCATGTAGGGCCTCTGTTGTGTGTTTTTCCCATTTAGTATAGCTGTGGTGAGTGAGTGGACCCCATACTTCACTACCATAAAGCGCAATGGGCTGAATTACACTGTCAAATATTTTAAGCCAGATTTTAATTGGAATTTGGATGTTGTGGAATCTTCTTTTTATTGCATACAGAGCTCTTCGAGCTTTCTCTTTTAGTGCATTCACTGCCATGCAAAGCTCCCTGATGCTGCAATAGTCAGACCAAGGTAAGTGTAGCTCATAGTGTGTTCGATAATGATGCCATTGAGAGTGAATTGGTATTTGTCTTCCTGACATCTGGGTCTTTTTTGAAAAATCATGATATTGGTTTTCTTTAGATTTACTGCCAGGGCCCAATTTTGGCGGTAATCATCGAGTAGGTCTAACTGTTGCTGCAGTCCCTGTTCTGTGGGAGACAACAGAACTAAGTCATCCGCATAAAGCAGGGATTTGACCTCTCCGTCCAGAAGACAGAGGCCTGGCGCTGTGCTCTGGTCCAACTTTACTGCCAAATCGTTTATGTACACATTAAACAGTGTTGGACTCAGATTGCAGCCTTGCCGGACGCCTCTTCTCTGGGTGAAGAGATCAGTGCATTTGTCCCCAATTTTGACACCACATTTATTATTCAAATACATTGATTTAATAAGGTCATATACCTTTCCTCCTATACCACAATGGAGAAGTTTGTAATAAAGCCCTTCGTGCCAAATAGAGTCAAATGCTTTCTTAAAGTCAATAAAACAGGCAAATATTTTTCCTTTTTTTGCTTGATGTATATGTTTTCCAATGAGAGTGTGAAGAGTATAGATATGGTCAGTGGTGCGGTGTTTTGGAAGGAAGCCAATTTGATTTTTACTGAGAATATTATATTTGCTAAGGAAATCCTGCATTCTGTTATTTATAATACTGCAGAATAACTTCCCGAGGCAGCTACTGACACAGATGCCACGATAATTGTTTGGATCTGATTTGTTTCCACTCTTATAAATGGGCGAAATAAGCCCTTGACACCAAATATTGGGAAAATAACCTGAACGTAATATGATGTTGAACAGCCTAAGCATTATGTTCTGCATCTCCGGAGTGCTATATTTAAGCATTTCATTTTTAATGCTGTCTGGACCACAAGCTTTCTTTGAGTGGAGAGATTTTATTTTTATGGCCAATTCTTCTGGAGTGATTGGGAAGTCGAGAGGGTTTTGATAGTCTTTAATTGTTGTTTCTAATGTTTGGAGTTTTTCTCTGATATAAGAGTAGTTTGAGTTTATTTTATTTCTTGGAATATCTTTATACAGATCTTTGAAATATGCCCTCCAGGTATCACCATCTTGAGTTGGTAATGTTTGTGGTTTTGTTGTGCCCAGGTTATTCCACATTTCCCAGAATTTGTTTTGATTTATGGAGTCTTCAATTTCTTCAAGTCTTTGATGAGTGTAGTTTTGTTTTTTGTTCCTAATAGTGTGTTTATATCTTTTAAGGGTTTCACTATATCTAATACGTAAGTCCGAATTGTTTGGTTGGCGGTGTTTTTGATTTGATATTTTCCTCAGATGTTTTCTGACATTTTTGCACTCGTAGTCAAACCATTTTTCATGGTTGTGTTTTTTGATGATTTTTCTCTTCTGTTTTACAAGGTCAGCTTTGATTGCTGCCTTGTGAAAGATCATATTAATGTCATTTATAGCCATGTTTACACCATCTCTGGTAGTCTCATATGGGTTTGTCTTAAATTTCGATATTTTATTGGTGAGATCGGGTGAGTTCAGGGCCATGATGAATTTATCTCCACTGTCTGGAGTCCATCTGTATGTCTGATTTAGTTTATGGAGCTTACTGGGCTTCCTTATTACGTCTTTAATTTGAGCAGAGAATTTTAGGTATATGTTGATTTGGCTATGGTCTGAGAGAGGGGACTGCTGCCTCACAGTGAATGCACTAATAGTGCAGGGGTCCATATCAGTGATTGCATAGTCCACCATGCTAGACCCAAGAGCTGAGGAATTATTGTGAACCTCCCCTTCGAGTCCTCTCTCTCTCTCTCTCTATCTCTCTCTCTCTCTCTCTCTCTCTCTCTCCTCTCTCTCTCTCTCTCTCTCTCTCTCTCTCTCTCTCTCTCTCTCTCTCTCTCTCCTCCCCTCTCTCTCCCCCCCTCTCTCCCCCCCCCCCCTCTCTCCCCCCTCTTCCGGTGGGATGAAGAACATTTTGGGGGCGCTGACCATCATCAGTAAGGGCATTCGGAATAGAACTTGGAATGTCATGCTTCAGTTGTGCAGATGTGGAGTCCACGTTTGGAGCATTGTGTTCATTATTTGTCTCTCACCTGTACAAGGAATGTCTTTATAATGGAAAGAGTACAGAAAGGATTTACCACGATGTTGCCAGGACAGGAGGGATTGAGTTAGAGGGAGAGATTGGACACGACGTCCATGCAAGGGTTTGTTTTCTAGATGTTTACACATAATCTGAATGTTTAAACCTTTCCCACAGAACCTGTATCTGTTCCTGTGCTCGGATATCTGTCACCAGCAAATGTCTCACGTCTCGGAGGCTCAGTGTCAGTGTCCTGTGCGTCTGCCCGTGGATCACTTCCCATCCAGTACAAATGGTATGAAATAAACCAGCTTGCGGATTCCGAGATCTCGAATAGCAATCAACTGGATCTGAGTTGTGAAATCCTCAGAAGTCAACACCGTCGATTTTACTGCAAAGCCTCAAATAATCGTGGGACAGAATCCAGTGAAATACTTATCGTGAAAGTCTTCAACGGAGCAGGAACGTGCAGTTATGTGACAGAAATCAACAATACAGGTGAGTGTTATTTTCCCGTGGGAATACTGTTTTACAATTTCTCCCGTGTCGTTGTAGCTGCTGCTTTTCACCTTGTGGCGATGTTCGTGGGTTTCTTGATATTTGCAGACGGCGTCATTGCAGCCACCGTGAGCTCATGGTGTAAAATGCGAGAGTTTGTTTGGGGGACTAGCAAATAATTGCCTGTTGCTTTCACCTGGGGCGTGTTGAGCTTCGAAAGGAGAGAAAGACCTGCACTTATCACAACGGGTTGAGTACATTCCATCAAATTTCCGGCTTCTGCCTTAAAAAATATGTTCTGGCTGCCGCTTAAGATCTCAGTCTCTTTGAGGCAGAGAAACAACCAAATTCATTCTGCATGCATCGATCGATTATAACCAAGTATGTACAATTTCATGATCACGACAGGTTTAAAAACCAGGAGGAACTCTCTGGAGGAACTCCAGTAATCTCACAAAATTAAAGTGAATCTACTTGGCCGTCACTCCATAAAGTATTAACCTTAAATTTGTCAAAGAGAATTTTGAAATGCAACTCCCGGTAGTTGTGCAGACGCTCAGAGGGGAAGTCCAGAAGACAGTGGGGGAATGGTTTACATCGGCGAGGCCAAGCGTAGCCGAGGCCACAGTTTCGCTGAGAACTTGTGCGTGGTCTGTCATGACCCAGCATCGCGCTTGATAGACACCCCATCCTCAACCTCCCCCACTGACGCAGAGCAGCAGCAGTTTGCACCATCTGCACGATGCACTGCAGCAACTCACCAAGACTCCCTAGACAGCACCTTCCAATGCAACAGGCTCCGTGTTCAATACATCATTCTTCACCATTCCCACCGTCATTGGCTGTGAAGAGCTTTGGAACGACCTGTGCAGACGGTGAGGGACGGTGCACAGTGTCTGTCACTCATCGCAATCTGGGTGGAATTCAACAGAGTCAACAATATGATTGGGCGGACTCCCCTGTACACATTGATGTATACAATATCTATATGTTTGTGAAAGGCTAATTTTACTCTTCAATATATGAAAGATTTCCCCTTCAGTTTCAGGTGCACTGTGGGCAGAGAGCGAAGTAAGAGGGGTTGTGGGACGAGCGATCACAATCGATTGTCACTATGCAGCAGTGTACCGCTCACACACAAAATACTGGTGCCGTGGGACAAATCGTCAATGTGCACATGTAGTGGAAACAAATGGGAAATATGGACAGGGCGGAAGAGTGTCAATCACAGATAACCCGGCACGAGGAATATTTACTGTGGCGGTGGAGGATCTTCACTCTGGAGATACAGGATGGTACAGCTGTGGAATTACTGCACCTGGCGAACCAACATTTAAAGTGTATCTCCAAGTATCTGAAGGTATGTTTCTCAGTGAGTGACTTTGGCATCCGCACAAAACATTGTTGGTAATCTGGTGCAGAGCTCTTGACGCCGCTTTATAAAACAAAAGATGTGAAATGTTTGGAGAGGTTGCAGAGAAAGTTCACCGGGATATTTAGTTGCAATTTACAAATGCAACATGGAAACGGATCCTTCGGGCTACCGAGTCCACACCGACCAACGATCACCGGGCACACTGGTTCAATGTTGTTCCACTTTTTCTTTCGCTCCCGACACACAATTCCACAATACCGCCATTCACACACTTAGTGTGCATACTAGTGCAACAGTATCACTATCAACAATTTTATACAAGGAAATTGAAAAGCTGTTGATAGTTATACCGTTGCACTAATGAGGTGTTTGAATGTCGGTATTGTAGAATCGTGGCAGAGTTTCAGATTAAAAGAGAATTTTTAAAACTGCAGATGCCCGAAATGTAAAACACAGAGAGACGGTGCTGCTGTGTACCGGCACAGTGGCAGACATGGTAGTTCTGGCTGCTGGGAGGATGGAGAGACACAGAGATGTATAAATCTAGATCGTGGATTGTGAGGAGAAGGTGGTTTTTGACGGGCATCTGAGTGGGTGAACACAAAATGCTAGAATAACTCAGCGGGTCAGGCAGCATCTCGGGAGAGTAGGCATGGGTGTCTTTTCGTGTCGAGACCCTTCAGACCTATCTCTGCGGGTGACATTGTTGTCATCTGTACTGGATTGTGTCCCTGTCGATTTCCTTCGAAATTGCACTCCTGCATACACAGTTTGCTTTTGATTAGACAAATGGGCAGCTTTCTTGTTGCTTTGAATGTCCGACTGTGTTGCATAAACGATGCTCACTTTTCCTGCTGGCAATTCCTGAAATATAAAAGAGAATCCAAGATTTGTGTGATGATTTGTCTGATTTGTGGTCCGTTTTAATCACCATGTTTTCGGAAAGATGTTGTGAAGTTGGATAGGTTGCAAAGACTTACAAGCATTTTGCCAGGACTCGAGTGCCTGAGTTATCGGGAGACGTTGAGTAGATTAGGACTTTATTTCTTTGAGCGCAGGAGGAAGAGGGATGATCTTACGGAGGGGTACAACATTATGCGAGGATTAGATCGAGTAAATGTACAGAGTCTTTTGCCCAGAGTACTATCACAACATGTAAGAAAAAATGGACAGGAACATGAACAGGATAGGTTTAAAGGGTTAATGGTCAAGCAAGGGCAGGTGGAACTGGTGTAGATTGGGCGTGTTGGTCAGCACGGGCAAGTTAGACCAAGGGCCTGTTTCTCCATTCTATGACCCGGTGACTCTATGTAGATGGATGTGTCAGATTCCAACCTGGCGGCTCTGGCTGAGATACAGAAATGGTGGATATTGGCGAGTGTTTGATTTATAGATGTTCACTCAGTGTGTGACTGTTTGCTCCTTTCCCACAGAACCCGTGTCTGTTCCTGTGCTTGGATTTCTACCACCAGCCAATGTCTCCTGTCTCGGGGGCTCAGTGCCAATGTCCTGTGAGTCGGTCCGGGGATCCCTTCCCATTAGCTACAGTTGGTATGAAATCATCCCAGCTGTGGATTCAAATATATCAGACAGCAATACCCTGGATCTACATTGTCAATTCTTCAAACACCAGCACCATCAATATTATTGCAACAGCTCAAATCAACGTGGATCAAAATCCAGTGAAATGGTCAACGTGTCCATCTCCAGCAATGGCGTGTCCTGCAGTTTTCTCGTGAAAATCAACGGGACTGGTAAGTAGTGGAGGAAATGAGGAGTGGAAGTGGGTGTGGGGTGGTTCATAAGATTATCAGTGATAGAAGCAGAAATAGACCATTGAATCATGGCTGATCTATCGTCCCCTCTTTACCCCATTCTCCAGCCTTCTCCCCATAAACCCCGACACCCTGAAATCCATGCACGTAAATTAATTATCTTATTAAGATTAAAACGATGGAATTATGGCCCATTCGTCAACACCTGGATGCTGGGTTCCAGAAATAGATTTCGCAGTGCTGGTGTAGGCCAGCTTCCTGGCTAGAACTTCATCTTATGTTTAGACAGCTTTAAACTAGGTTTGCAGTAACATCTGTCCAAGCACTTTCACATTCCCGCCATCATCTCCAAATGGCCGACATCTAGATATGGGAAGGGAACAGAAATGTTCGGTAAATGTGGCCACAGTTAACTCCTAGAGGACTGTATCAGCTTTGGTCCACTCTGTTAATTTTGACCATTAAGTACCATCGATACTAATCCCATTTACCAGCCCCTCATCCACAGACTTCTCAGACTTGACAATTCAAGTGCCTCCACCATCTAGGTATTAAAATATTCCTTGCTCAGAAACCCTCCAAATATTCTGGTCCTTAACCCAAACCTATGTTCTCCCCTTTTTCGCACATCTGCTGTACTGATTTCCCACGAAGTACCCTATCTATGTTGCTCATAGCTTTGCGCACCTGTAATAGGTTCATCCTTCCTCTCCTATGGTGGAATAAATACCCCATCAATCCAGCTTCTGCTCCGAACTGTAATGTTTCATCGCAGGCCCTATCCCTCCTTTAGTTTAGTTTAGAGATCCAGCGTGGACGCTGCAGCCTTTCACCGGTGCACTCGTTCTATCCTACTCACAAGGGACAATTTACAGAAGCCAATTAACCAACAAACCTGCAAATCTTTAGAGTGTGGGAGAAAAACGGAGCACTTGGGAAAAGCCCACTCGGTCACAGGGAAAACATACAAACTCCGTGCAGATAGTACCCGTAGACAGGATTGAACCCGGGTCTCTGACGTTGTAAGGCAGCAACTCTTCCGCTGCGCCTTTCAGTCGCCCGACTGTTGGCGACCTGAGTTGTAACCAGCACTCCTGCTGGTCATGACATCTCCCACTTGCTGCCAATTACACTGAAGGAATATTGCCCTGTCTAACGCAGCGGTAGAGTTGCTGCTTTACAGCGAATGCAGCGCCGGAGACTCAGGTTCGATCCTGACTACGGGTGCTGCACTGTAAGGAGTTTGTACGTTCTCCCCGTGACCTGCGTGGGTTTTCTCCGAGATCTTCGGTTTCCTCCCACACTCCAAAGACGTACAGGTATGTAGGTTAATTGGCTGGGTAAATGTAAAAATTGTCCCTAGTGGGTGTTAATGTACGGGGATCACTGGGCGGCACGGACTTGGTGGGCCGAAAAGGCCTGTTTCCAGCTGTATATATATGATATGATGATATATGATGATATTAAGCCTATAAACTCCTTATATCGGACAAGCATGCTCTCTTGGTCAACTGCAAGTGAAAAGCAATGACACTGATTTTTAATTCCATGTTCCAACAGGACTTGAATATTCTTGTGAAACTTTGAAAAGATCCAATTATTCTTCAAGGTAAACTACTCTGCTTCCAATGAAATGTACCATGTGCTAATTGCTGGTGTTTTGATTGGGATTGCTTCAATTGAGAGAAAGTTGTGTCTTCCGTTCACTTGCATTAAAAGCCCGTGAGAGTATTGATCTAAATGCACAGTGACACAGCCAGTAGAACCACAGCCTCACTAGGACAAGACACTGGACGTCTATGTGTGTTCTGCATATTTTGCCTTTCAGTGTGTAGGAAGCATTTGTAAATGCTGGTTTAAACTCAATATAGGCACAAAAAACTGGAGTAACTCGGCGGGTCAGACAACATTTCTGGAAAAAAAGGAATAGGTGACGTTCCGTGTCGAGACTCTTCTTCAGAGTGAGATTCAGGGGAAAGGGAAACGAGAGCGATATCGACGGTCATATAGAAAGATATAAAACAATGAATGAAAAATATGCAAAAAAGTTACGATGGTCAAGGAAACGATCCATTAGTAGCTGTGGGCTAGGTGAAAACGAGTTGTACAGACAATGAGACACTACAAGGCAACAGTGAAATACGTAAAATGACCAGGGTGGGGGTGGGGCGGAGAGAGAGGGGATGCAAAGATTATTTAAAGTTAGAGAAATCAATTTTTATATCGCTTGGCTGTTAGCTGCCAATGCGAAATACCTGGTGTTGTTAACTTCCTCCAATTTGTATTTGCCCTGCTCTGAGAATGGAGGAAGCCCAGGACAGAACGGTCAGTGTGGGAATGGGAGGGGGTTAAAGTGTTTAGCAACTGGGAGATCATATATTCCCAGGTGGACTGAGCATAAATGTTCAGTGAAATGATCGCCCAGTCAACGTTTGGTTCTGCTGATGTATAAGAGTCCACACCTGATACAGCAGATGAGGTTGGAGGAGGTTCAAAATAACTCTGCCTAAACTGAAAGGACAGTTGAGGTCCTTGGATAGAGTTGAGGGAGGAGGTATAGTCACAGATGGTGCATTTCCTGCATTTGAAGTGGAAGGTACCTGGGGAGGGGGTGGTTTGAATGAGAAAGGATGAGATAACCAGGGAGGTGTAGGTCATAAAGTCATAAGGAATAGGAGTAGATTTGGGCCATTGACCAGGGTTGCAGAGGGAACGGTCTCCTGCACTCCATCCGGCACTCAAATGCACGGACCATCTCCAACACCACCCTCTCCTTTCTCGATCTCACCATCACAGGAGATTGACTATCGACTGATGTCTATTCTAAACCTACAGAGTCCCACAACTATGTAGGCCACACTTCTTCCCACAGAGTTTGTGTGAATGTGGTTGATGGACAGCGCAGACCTGACGGGCCAAATGGCCTGCTTCCATAAGGTGTCTCTCTATGGATCCTATGAACCCTAATATCAGGAAACATAACCAATGCCTTTTTACATGTTTCAAGCCTGTAACCAAAAGATAAATTTCTCTTTGAAACATTCTTCGAAACAACAGTTTAGAAGAATGAGGGGGGGACCTCATTGAAACATATAGAATAGTGAAAGTCTTTGATAGACTGGATGTGGAGAGTATGTTTACTCCAGTGGTAGAGTCTAGGATTAGAGGCCATAGCCTCAGAATTATATGTTATTTTGGGAAGGAGATGAGGAAAATGTTCTTTAGTCTGTGGAATTCTTTGCAATAGAATGCTGTGGAGGCAAAGTAAGTTGATATTGTTAAGGCAGACACAGATAGATTGTTCATTGGTACGGGTATTAGAGGTTTGGGGGAGAATGCACGCGAATGGGGCTAGGAGGGATAGATAGACCAGTCATCATATATCCGGAAGTGACGTGTGAGGACGCTGGCGTTGTTTGTTCGCCGCTTCTCACCACTTCTATTTTTGGATTAATTTTGCCGTTTTAAAAAAAAAAAATCTCAGATTTAAAAAAAATCTGTCTGCTTCAACAAATCCTTCTGCTTGACCTGGTATCATCTGCCCAGCTCTTCCACCGCTACCTCCGCACCCTTGGACTCCGCACCTTTGGACCTCTCACTCCTGTCTGTGCTCCTGTCTCTGCTGGCTTGGACTGTTCCCCTATGGGTTACCTGACAGCTAGCGCTGACGTCATCAAATTGCTAACGCTACCGCTACCGCTAACGCTAACAGATGCCTGGCTACCTCCTCTGCCTGCACGTCCTCAGCTCCCTATTAACCCTATTAACCCTCAGGCTGCTCAGCTTCCTCGGTCCTCCTCATAGCCCTTGCTCTGGATCAGCCTGTTGTGCCTGTTGTGACGTTTTGATCTGCTAGCCCGCGGTAGCCGGCTAACTTCTCCGGGCTCTATGCTCCTTCGCTCCTGCCTGGCATGGCACTGCCTGGCATGGCACTGAAGTACTTGGCTGCCAGGCTGCTCCAGCTCAACAACCACTCCACTCCACAATGCATCTCTGCCATCATCAACCACGGACTTCTACGACGACCCAGATACATCCACAGAGGCTCCGGTCACAAGTTTGTTTACTCCCAGACCGGTCACTCCATCCCTGCACTCTGGTCAGCTGATCGGACTTCCACTCGTCCATTACGTCATCGCAACAACGCACACGAGCGTGCCCCCTGTCTACAAGCCCTGGCTAAATCACCCGTGTCCATCCACACCACACAAAGCAACATGAAGCTCACTCTGCTCAACATCCGGTCCCTCAACAATAAAAGCCTCATTCTGAATGACTTCATCCTGGAAAATAAACTGGACTTCCTCTGTCTGACAGAAACCTGGCAACAAACTCTGGACTACCTCCCACTCAACCTCACTACACCCAACGGATACTCCTACATCAATAAACCACGCTCGGAAGACCGAGGTGGTGGGATTGCCGTAATTCACCGACAGGACTTCAAGATCAACCTCATCTCCATCTCATCTGCTCCTTCATTTGAACACCTGGCTTTCAAACTCTCTGGCCACACACAATTAGTCATGGCAGTTGTCTACCGCCCTCCCAAACCACACCCATCATTCCTTTCTGACTTCTCTGACTTTCTGACCCAGTTCTGTTCTCTCTCCGCCTCAATCCTCCTCCTCGGTGATTTCAACATCCATATGGACTCCACTGACTCCACAATAACCGCTGACTTCACTGAAATACTCAACTGCTTTAACCTCACTCAACACGTCAATTTTCCCACCCATAACCGTGGACACATTCTGGAACTTGTCTGCTCCACTGGACTAAATCTACATCACCTCTCTGGCTCCGACCCCACCCTCTCTGATCACTTAGCCATCACCATGTCTGTCAACATTCCCACCCCAGCTCCAAAGCAAAAACGCAAAATCAACTTCCGCAAGCTGAACTCTGTTTCACCTACCTCGCTCTCATCCTCCCTCTCTGAAATAATGTCCACCTCTCCCTTCGTTGACCTCCACAACCCCTCTGACCTCACTGACTACTACAACCGCACTCTCTCCTCCTGCCTCGACCAGCTTGCACCTATAAAAACCAAAACAGTTTCCTTCACCCACTCTGCTCCCTGGTTTACCCCTGAACTCCGCGTGCTGAAAACTCATGCCCGCCAACTTGAAAGACTCCGCAACAAAACAGGTCTCACAATTCACTCTCAAGGCTACAAAGACCACATACAGCACTATAAAGATGCCCTCTCCCGTGCCCACTCCACCTACTACTCTCAAATAATTCACTCTGGCTCCGGAAACCCAAAAACACTCTTCTCTACAATAAACAAACTCCTCAGCCCCCTGGACACCATCTCCCAATCATTCACAGTTGAAAAATGCACCACTTTCCTTTCATTCTTCCAAAGCAAAATAGACAACATCTACAGCACCTTAACCATGAACGCACCTGCTCCCCCTCAAACCACCTGCCCCCCCTTATCCTGTCAGCCCCTGCCTCAGTTCTCCCCAATCTCCACCACCGACCTCTCTGACCTCTTCACAGGAATAAAAACTGCCACCTGCTCTCTGGACCCCATCCCCTCCAGCTTTGTCAAGGCCTGCCTTCCTGCTCTCTCTCCACTTATCACTGCAACAATAAACTCCTCCCTGTCCACTGGCATCGTCCCGCCATCCCTCAAAATCGCTGCTGTCACCCCCATTCTGAAAAAACCTGGTCTAAACCCTGACACCCCAAACAACTTCAGACCAATCTCCAACCTACCCTTTCTGTCCAAAGTTTTGGAACGTGCTGTAGCTTCCCAACTCAAATACCACCTCTCTACCAATAAACTGTATGAAACTTTCCAATCCGGATTCCGCTCAAACCACTGTACTGAAACTGCGCTCCTCAAAATCACAAACGACATTCTCCTCTCCTCCAACGCTGGCAACCTCAACATCCTCATCCTACTTGACCTCAGCGCGCCTTTGACACCATAAATCACTCCATTCTCCTCACCCGACTTGAAACCTCCCTTAACATCACCGGCACAGCCCTATCCTGGTTCAAATCTTACCTCTCTGACAGACATCAGTTCATCTCCATTAACAACTCTAAATCCCCCACCGCTCCTCTCCCCCAAGGTGTCCCCCAAGGCTCAGTCCTTGGCCCCCTCCTCTTCATCCTCTACCTGTTCCCCCTTGGTCAATTAATCCGCCGTCATGGTCTCAACTTCCACTGCTTCGCCGATGATATCCAGCTCCTCATCTCCACCAAGTCAATCTCCCCCACCACACACTCTACAGTGACAAACTGCATCACTGAAATAAAATCTTGGCTTCAATCAAACTTCCTCAAACTCAATTGCAACAAATCTGAAATCATCATCATTGGTCCAAAAACGCTCACCAAATCCACCCAAAACTTCATCCTCAACATTGATGGTCTCCCAGTATCCACCTCACCTCACATCCGGAATCTTGGAATCATCCTTGATCAAACCCTCTCCTTCGACAAACACATCAAACACATCACAAAGACAGCCTTCTTCCACCTAAAAAACATTGCCCGTCTCCGTCCATCCCTCTCCTCCACAGCTGCAGAAACCCTCATCCACGCCTTCATCACCTCCCGTCTGGACTACTGCAACAGACTCCTCTATGGCGCACCCTCAAAAATCATCAATAAACTTCAATACATTCAAAACTCCGCTGCCCGTCTACTCACACACACCTCGATCCGTGACCATATCACCCCCGTCCTTTATAAACTCCACTGGCTCCCCATCCCCCAGAGAATCCAGTACAAACTCCTCCTCATGACCTACAAAGTCCTCCATAACCTGGCCCCATCCTACCTGACCGACCTCCTCCACAGGCACACTCCCACCTGCACCCTCCGCTCTGCCGCTGCCAATCTCCTATCCCCCCCACGTCCGGACTAAACTCAGATCCTGGGGGGACAGGGCTTTCTCCATCGCTGCTCCCATCCTATGGAACTCACTACCCCAAACCGTTAGAGACTCCTCCACACTCACCACATTCAAAACATCACTGAAGTCTCACCTGTTCAGTACTGCCTTCAACCACTGAAGGTCACCTCACCTTCTGTCTCCTTTCTCTGTTCATTTATTTATTTACTTATTTATCTATTTATTAATTTCCCTATGTTCTCAAAATCTCTGTAAAGCGTCTTTGAGTATATGAAAAGCGCTATATAAATAAAATGCATTATTATTATTATTATTATCATTGAATGGCGGAGTAGACTTGATGGGCCGAATGGCCTAATTCTACTCCTATTCCTTATGGCTTTGTGACCTTATGACCTTATTCTATAATAATATAAGTATATAATGTGCAAACCAGATATGTTAACTCATCAGAATGGGAATTGCACTGGTTTACGTCTCATTGTGTTGTGTACATACTTGGATGAAAGGAACAAGTTCCTCCATTTGCTGCTTTTCAGAGGGCGTTCCCTACAGTATTCACAATGACCGCTCCATCACGAACCTCATCCCATGCTGTGAGATGAGTACAGTTGCTAAACTCAAGTATTGCAGTTTATCTTTTCTGTGACTTGCTCTGGCGTGGTGCTGATAGGAAAATGTATTGTGAATTATGGGCTAAGACATCCCTCCTTGATATCACGTGGCATCACCATGCAATTGATCGGGTCATGCAGAAAAACGTCGCTGTCGCAGAATGTGAGAAAACAGTCTTGAATCAGACCGAATACAGCGATATTCCATCATAATATAGTCTTTCAAGTAGGAAGACATTGTTATTGATCTGATTACAATTGAAATAGATCTGACTTTCTATCACACTCATATGTTATGCTTGCGTTAGGAAATAAAAACGGTAATAAAAGCCACGCCTTTATGAGCGAACCTTTAACCGATTTTTCGAACACGATTCCTGCATCCACCCACCTACCGCGTTAATCCTAGTAATATCGAGGGTGTGAGATTAAGCATTATCATTTATAATTTAATTAATTAATTGGCCTCATCTGTTTCCATATTTATTGCCCCGCCTCCCTTCCACCATCAGAACTAATCTTTTAAAAATTATTCCTGTCTATCCATGTGAATTTTAACATAATCTTCGTATCAGCTGCATTTTTCTTTCTTCCAGGGTATTACGCTGTTCTTTGTATCCTTCCACATCCCCAATTTCCCTCTCCCCTGACTCCCAGTCTGAAGAAGGTTCTCGACACGAAACCTCGCGCATTCCTTCTCTCCAGAGATGCTGCCTCTCCCACTGTGTTTCTCCAGCATTTTCTGTCTATCTGCTCTGCATTCACTGGTTTCACTGCTCCATCTCAAAACAGAGTCTTCTCCGAATCCATGTAACCGTGTAATGTCTCAACCCCAGTCTTGTAGCCATGCCTCACAATGAGGACTGTTATTGGTGATCATAATTGTTCTCACCGCACTCCCCCACCCTCCCCCCCCCCCCCACACCCCCTCCCCCCACCCCACCGTCTAACACCCGTTCATTCTCCCAGATCTCAATTGGCTCTCCTGCTATGCCCCGCTCCACTCCACCAAGATTAGGAAGCAAATAACAGGTAAATGCTTGAAAGATAAACCGTCTCGTTTCCTCCCATTGATACTGTATCTCTTGCCCTTTGCTCAGTTACATCGCATGGACTGTGGGGCGCTGGCTGCTCTTTCTCCTGCTTCTGATCTGGAGTATCTCAATCGCGTTCTTCACAAGAGCCTCCAAGGTAAGTTTTATTGTCATCATGTTCATAAATTATATCAGCAGAATTAGGCCATTCAGCCCATCATGTCTAATCCGCTCTCAATCACAGCTGATCTATCCTTCCCTCTCGATCCCATTATTCTGCCATCTTCCCATAACATAGAAACATAGAAATATAGAAACATAGAAAATAGGTGCAGGAGTAGGCCATTCGGCCCTTCGATCCTGCACCGCCATTCAATATGATCATGGCTGATCATCCAGCTCAGTAACCTGTACCTGCCTTCTCTCCATACCCCCTGATCCCTTTAGCCACAAGGGCCACATCTAACTCCCTCTTAAATATAGCCAATGAACTGGCCTCAACTACCTTCTGTGGCAGAGAATTCCACAGACTCAGCACTCTCTGTGTGAAGAAATGTTTTCTCATCTCGGTCCTAAAAGACTTCCCCCTTATCCTTAAGCTGTGACCCCTGGTTCTGGACTCCCCCAACATCGGGAACAATCTTCCGGCATCTAGCCTCTCCAATCCCTTAAGAATTTTATATGTTTCTATAAGATCCCCCCTCAGTCTTCTAAATTCCAGCGAGTACAAGCCCAGTCTATCCAGTCTTTCCTCATATGAAAGTCCCGCCATCCCAGGGATCAATCTGGTGAACCTTCTCTGTACTCCCTCTAAGGCAAGAATGTCTTTCCTCAGGTTAGGAAACCAAAACTGCACACAATACTCCAGGTGCGGTCTCACCAAGGCCCTGTACAACTGCAGCAGAAACTTCCTGCTCCTAAACTCAAATCCTCTTGCTATGAATGCCAACATACCATTCGCTTTCTTCACTGCCTGCTGCACCTGCATGCTTGCTTTCAATGACTGGTACACCATGACACAAAGGTCACGTTGCATCTCCCCTTCTCCCAATCGGTCACCATTCAGGTAATACTCTGCTTTCCTCTTCTTGCAGCCAAAGTGGATAACCTCACATTTATCCACATTATATTGCATCTCCCATGCATTTGCCCACTCGCCTAATCTATCCAAGTCACTCTGCAGCCTCCTAGCATCCTCCTCGCAGCTAACACTGCCACTCAGCTTCGTGTCATCCGCAAACTTAGAGATGTTGCATTCAATTCCCTCGTCCAAATCATTAATATACACTGTAAATAACTGGAGTCCCAGCACTGAGCCTTGCGGTACCCCACTAGTCACTACCTGCCATTCCGAAAAGGACCCGTTTATTCCTACTCTTTGCTTCCTGTCCGCCAACCAATTTTCTATCCACCTCAACACTGAACCCTCAATACCGTGTACACCAATCTCCTATGTGGGACCTTGTCGAAGGCCTTCTGAAAGTCCAGATATAACACATCGACTGGTTCTCCCTTATCCACTCTACTAGTTACATCCTCGAAAAATTCTATAAGATTCGTCAGACATGATTTGCCTTTGGTAAATCCATGCTGACTTTGTCCGATGATTTCACCACTTTCCAAATGTGATGCTATCACATCTTTAATAACTGACTCTAGCATTTTCCCCACTACCGATGTTAGGCTAACTGGTCTAGAATTCCCCGTTTTCTCTCTCCCTCCCTTTTTAAAAAGTGGGGTTACATTAGCTACCCTCCAGTCCTCAGGAACTACTTCAGAATCTAAAGAGTTTGGAAAAATTATCACTAATGCATCCACTATTTCTGAGGCTACTTCCTTAAGCACTCTGGGATGCAGCCTATCTGGCCCTGGGGATTTATCTGCCTTTAATCCATTTAATTTACCTAACACCACTTCCCGACTAACCTGGATTTCCCTCAGTTCCTCCATCTCATTAGACCCCCGGTCCCCCGCTATTTCCGGCAGACGGTTTATGTCTTCCTTAGTGAAGACAGAACCAAAGTATTTGTTCAATTGGTCTGCCATGTCCTTGTTCCCCATGATCAATTCACCTGTTTCCGACTGCAAGGGACCTACATTTGTCTTAACTAATCTTTTTCTCTTGACATATCCATAAAAGCTTTTGCAGTCAGTTTTTATGTTCCTTGCCAGTTTTCCCTCATAATCTATTTTCCCTTTCCTAATTAAGCTCTTTGTCCTCCTTTGCTGGACTCTGAATTTCGCCCAGTCCTCTGTTATGCTACTTTTTCTGGCTAATCTGTATGCTTTATCTTTTGTTTTAATACTATCCTTGATTTCCCTTGTTAGCCACGGATGCACTACCTTTCCTGGTTTGTTCTTTTGCCAAACTGGGATGAACACTTGTTGTAGTTCATCCATGCGACCTTTAAATGCCTTCCATTGCATGTCCACCGTCAACCCTTTCAGCATCAATCGCCAGTCTATCTTGGACAATTCACGCCTCATACCCTCAAAGTTACCTTTCTTTAAGTTCAGAACACTTAAGATAACCCTTGACATCTTTATTTATTAAGAATATGAAAATCTCCGCCTTAAAAATATCAATTGGCATGGATAGATATAAAAATCCTCGGCTAACTCAGCGGGACGGGCAGCATCTCCGGTAAGAATTGACCTGGCCTTCATAGCCTCCTGTGGCAATGAAATCCATAGATTCACCACTCTCTGGCCAAAGCAATCCCTTCTCGTCGCCGAAAGTATCCAAGCGGTTTCCATTAATGCATTCAAATATCCTGTCCATTGATGGATACAGAAACCGTGCACGTTTTCATATCCTGAAGTCAAACCAAATCTCTATATGGATGATATCCCGAGGTTTTGTCAGGTTGTGCGTGTGCAGGGTGGATTTCTGTGCCTGGTGTGGATTCGTTGGGGTCCACCTTGCAGACAGCATTGTGTTGGGAGTGGTCGGGTCAAATAAAGCGTGATTCCCACTGTCAATGAGTCTGATGACTTCACATTGTCTTTTGCAGAGACGCGATAAATCAGAACCTGGCCACTCGGCCCACGAATTACAGTGAAGACTCCTAGCTTACACCAACAGTGAGGGAATTCAGCACCGCGATGAAATATTTAGGCATCATCCTGCTTTGTCAACTCATATCAATTGGACAGAATATATGTCTCTTGCAATTCAATTAACGATTCCATGAAAGTGTCTTCAAAGCAATGTTTCAAACTTTCCAAACCATATCTGTTTCCAAACCCCATTTCCCGCACTAATCTTAATTTTTGTCACCTCTTCCAAGGTCTCTTTCGTAACCTTCGAACCATTGTTTTAACCTTTGCATGTTTTCTGCTGCTCCAGAGCCTGACACTATCTTAAACTATATTCTATACATTTAACTTCCTGGAAAAAAATGTTTTTTACGGATTAATGAACACCACTGCATCAGAACGTTTCTTAATAAATTGTTGTGGTCAACGAATTGCTTGTCTAATTTGTTTTGTTTAGACGGCAACTTCAGTGAAGAAGAACAGACTGCAATCAGACTGCTGGATATTCCTCCTGTTGCCAAACGTTAAAGGCGTTTAGGAAAATCAATCAATTAATCTTTCAGGCCATGCTGTCCCATCAGAAGAAAATTATGCAACGACATTGTTCTGACTATTAGCCTTATTTTTCTCTCCACCGATGCTGGCTGGCGCGCTAAGCACAATCAACTGCTGCAGATTTCATTTCCCACATGCAACTAATTTTTATGTAGGAAGGAACTGCAGATGCTGGTTTAACCTGAAGGTAGACCTAAATTTCTGGGGTAACTCAGCGTGACAGGCGGCATCTGTGGATCGATCAGATAGGTTTAGGTGGACTGAGCGGCGGTGTGCAGCGAAACGATCGCTGAGCCTGCGCTTGGTTTCTCTTCTCGGCGATCGTTTCGCTGAACAACTCCGCTCAGTCCTCCTAAACATACCTGATATCCCGGTCGCTAAACACTTTAACTGCCCCTCCCATTCCCACATTGACATTTCTGTCCTGGGCATCTTCCATTGTCAGAGTGAGGCCCAGCGCAAATTGGAGGAACGGCACCTCATATTTCGCTTGGACAGCTTACACCCCAGCGGTGTGAAGATTTACTTCTCTAACTTCAAGTACCACTTGCTTTCCGTCGCAAACCACCCCCCCCCCCACTTCCCAGTCCAACGATAAATGTGACTGTCTCCGACTACCGTTTATCTCTCATTGCCTTGTGGATACCTTCTCCCAGCAAACAATGATCTATTCTACATTTTCCTTGATCTCCATCCCCTTTGTCTCATTTTCACACCTTACAATCCCTTATCCAAATATCTCCCGCTCCCCTGACTTCAGTCTAAAGAAGGGTCTCGACCCGAAACGTCACCCATTCCTTTCATACAGAGATGCTGCCTGTCCCGCTGAGTTACTCCAGCATTTTGTACAACTATTGTGTTTTTTGATTGAGTGATTGAAAGATACAGAATGGATACAGACCATTCTAGTTCTGTATTATCCCACTTTCGCGTCTTTTGATTACAGTAATATTGATAAACATTTCAACGCTGCAACGAGTTATTCATTTTGGCCACGGTACAAAGCAGTTAAAGGACCATAAATAGTGGAAAGTCTATTCTAGTGCAGAACAAAATGGTTGAGTTGCAGCTTGCAAGAACGGGATGTGAAACTGCAAATACATTGTGTTGCTTTTCTGAGCCTGACTTGTGACTGTAACCCCGCCCATGAAAGGACTATGAAGGATGATGTTTTAAAATAAGAAATGGTGACCTGCAATAATGGAGTAATACCATAAATTTCGGGAAGCGTCAAGGATTGATTTGGGTAAAATGTCCCACTGACAAAGATAAATATTCTCCACACAGTAAGCGATGAGACGAGGAAGTGAAACCAGAGGAAGTGAAACCAGAGGCTCAGTTCAGGGATATCCGATGGGTGCTGTGTAGCCAGAGATACGTGCAGACCCTGTGGTCACCCTAATGCTGCCTGGCCCGCTCAAATCGAGCTTGTTAATGTTCTAATGGGAGTCAATGGTGTCAAGTTAGGAGGAGGGGGAGTTCAACAAGATCTGGGTGTCCTAGTGCATCAGTCAATGAAATGAAGCATGCAGGTACAGCAGGCAGTGAAGAAAGCCAATGGAATGTTGGCCTTCATAACAAGAGGAGTTGAGTATAGGAGCAAAGAGGTCCTTCTACAGTTGTACCGGGCCCTGGTGAGACTGCACCTGGAGTACTGTGTGCAGTTTTGGTCTCCAAATTTGAGGAAGGATATTCTTGCTATGGAGGGCGTGCAGCGTAGGTTCACTAGGTTAATTCCCGGAATGGCGGAACTGTCGTATGTTGAAAGGCTGGAGCGATTGGGCTTGTATACACTGGAATTTAGAAGGATGAGGGGGGATCTTACTGAAACATATAAGATAATTAGGGGATTGGACACATTAGAGGCAGGAAACATGTTCCCAATGTTGGGGGAGTCCAGAACAAGGGGCCACAGTTTAAGAATAAGGGGTAGGCCATTTAGAACGGAGATGAGGAAGAACTTTTTCAGTCAGAGAGTGGTGAAGGTGTGGAATTCTCTTCCTCAGAAGGCAGTGGAGGCCAGTTCGTTGGATGCTTTCAAGAGAGAGCTGGATAGAGCTCTTAAGGATAGCGGAGTGAGGGGGTATGGGGAGAAGGCAGGAACGGGGTACTGATTGAGAGTGATCAGCCATGATCGCATTGAATGGCGGTGCTGGCTCGAAGGGCTGAATGGCCTACTCCTGCACCTATTGTCTATTGTCTATTGTCTATTGAACTGGAGCTTTTCCCCACTGCAAGACATCCCAAAGCGCCTCACACATGGGGGAGATACATGGTCTGAAATGGAGTAACTCAGCGGGAGAGGCAGCATCTCTGGACAGAAAGAATGGGTGGAAACTATTTTTCATTTGAAACATGAAGAATGGTTTTAGAGGAGGCTTCTGGCTTGGAGTGTACTTTAATCTAATATGTTCAAACAGTCATATCTTTCTTCACACTGAACAGAAAACAGCTCCTAACAAAAGATGCTTTAATGTGAGTCGCCAACGCCCAGCAAACTTCAGTGGCGGACACGCCAGTGTGTTACACCGACACCACAGATGTGCACAACCCGAATAATCTGCACTGTCCCCCTGAAAGTAACACACACTGAACAATAGCCAGCAATAAATATGAAGTTATATTAAACTGCAACTACTTGCGTACATAAATAATTTAATCGTTGCAAGCAGATGTACAAAGTCAACAAATGAAATATACATGAGCACAACTCTACTAATTTATTAGCTTTGTGTTGCAAAGAACACAAGTCAACAATTCAATTCACTGTGCATATTCTACCTTGCTTTATCTTCACTAAGTGTATCACTTCGCCCTTGTTTGAGTTACATTACACATGTCAGTGACATTCCACATCCCGCTTTCCCAGCTGATCTCCATCCTGTGGTAATTCCAGACAAACGTCTTCACAGTCCACTACCCCATTAATTGTCATTTTCAAAACATGAATATCACGACAATAGTGCTTCAAAGTTTGAATTAAAGACTTTACAGTGACAGAAGAGAGGAGTGGGTCGAACTCCAATCAACAGCTGATTTCAGGTGAAAAGGCCGTACTTCCTTTCGCCAGCTTCCTGTTTTGCCCCTTGTCAACAGCAATATGACAAAACAAAAGTTCCAATGATTATATGTCATTATGTCTATTTTCTCCAGAGTGGCCCGCAAAGTTGCTCCTGCATTATTTTGTCTACCATTATTCCCACCACTGTTCATTGTTAACAGACTCTGAGTACACCGTATACACTTGTATACACTGGAATTTAGAAGGATGAGGGGGGATCTTATTGAAACATATAAGATAATTAGGGGATTGGACACATTAGAGGCAGATAACATGTTCCCAATGTTGGGGGAGTCCAGAACAAGGGGCCACAGTTTGAGAATAAGGGGTAGGCCATTTAGAACGGAGATGAGGAAGAACTTTTTCAGTCAGAGGGTGGTGAAGGTGTGGAATTCTCTGCCTCAGAAGGCAGTGGAGGCCAGTTCGTTGGATGCTTTCAAGAGAGAGCTGGATAGAGCTCTTAAGGATAGCGGAGTGAGGGGGTATGGGGAGAAGGCAGGAACGGGGTACTGATTGAGAGTGATCAGCCATGATCGCATTGAATGGCGGTGCTGGCTCGAAGGGCTGAATGGCCTACTCCTGCACCTATTGTCTATTGTCTATTGTCTATTGTACAGAGATACCCGCCGCTCCATCCTTACGGATCCATCATACTTGACGATGTGGTCCAGGCAGCTGCAATACCAACATTTAGCGGGCACTTGGACAGGTCCATGGATAGGGAAGGTTTGGGGAGATATGGGTCGGTGGGCAAATTTGACTAACTTAGCTAAGCATATTGGTCCAACGCATTGGGGAGAAGGGCCTGTTTCCGTGCTGTATGACACTGTGATCATCTGACCCAACCATGTGTTAAATATAACCCAGAGCCTTTCACACTGTTACGTGTCGAGCTGCTACTGGCTCAATACGATTCACGATCTGAGTTCCTGTTCCCATCTTCCTCATTGCTATTTGTGCGATGCGTTTGTATCTGAGAGAGAGCTGAGCGACAGTCCAGTGCTGGCCTTGTTACTATGGATAAAACAATGTGGATTCCCATTCTCCTCATCACCTCGCTTCCCGGTGAGTGAAAGCCTGATCTAGATATTCCAATGATCAATGTTAGTTGGGGTCCCGTGCACCCTTTCCACAGCAGAGATGGTTAAGTATATGTAGACATGTAATGGGGGAAATTGAACGCAGTGCATTGTGGTGATGGATCTGAAATCACATTTGAATATCTAGACTTTTTTCGTAGTTTAACCACTGTTGACACATGGTCTGATTGCATCCTGATGATAGTTTATAGGCATAAAATAGCGAATGAATTTGGAGCAGATACTCCAAGACACCCGGACCGAAGGTCAGAGGTTCCAACCTCACCAGGAAGTTAATTCTACACTTTTAAAATGTGCTTACAACTGAGGTGGAAGTCAGGATTGTGGACTCATTTCGTCAGTTCAAATATTCCCTGCATTTGTCCAACTCAACTCTGTCGCAAATTCAACAGTTCCCCGGGGTCTGAGACTGAACCACTGTCCCTCGCTCTATCCACCCTCCCCCAACTCTCTCTCCATCCTCTCTCCAATCCGCGGCCTGGTCGTGCTGAAAGGTCCAGGGCGAGCCGGGGTCATTGGGAACAGAACCTGTCCCGGATGAGCAGCGGGACATTTGGCTCCCAATTCAGTTTAGTTTATTGTCACGTGTACCGAGCTATAGTGAAAAGCTTTTTTGTTGCGTGCTAACCAGCCAGCAGAAAGACAATACGTGATTACAATCGATCCTCTTACAGTGCATAGATACATGAAAAATCAAATGATGTTCGGTGTAAAGTAAAGCCAGCAAAGTCCGATCAAGTGTAGTCCGAGGGCCATCAAAGAGATAGATATGAGTTCAGCACCGCTCTCTGGTTATGTTAGGATGATTCAGATGCTTGATAACAGCTGGGAAAAACTGGCCCCCGAATCTGGCGGTGTGCGCTTCCATGCTAGTAACGCTCTCTTGTAAGGGACCCGCTTTATTATAACTCGTCCGTCTTCTGTCCTCAGTCAGGGCTATGTAAAGGCAGTGCCGGCGGTGAATGTCTGAACACGGGTCCGGCCTAGTGTCGTTTGAGAGATGAATGTTGGCAGCGCAGCGGGCGGCAAACGCCAATGAAATGGCACAGTGGGGTCTTTCTGTCGGGTGAGAGGCCGGGCACCGCCTGGGATTGTTGAAAGGCAGCTCCTGCAACACTGCCCGCGCTCCCTCAGTGCCGCACTCCGATGCCAGCACAGTTTCTGCTCAGGGATCTGGAGTGGGAAGTGAACCCAAATTGTACTGACACGGGGACAGAACACTGACACAACTGGTGCAATAACAGCACTGCTTGCACGTCAGACCGGAGAAATTGGCCGTGAAGCAATATGACACATCATGGAACGATTTAAGTTTTATTTCATGTAATCTTCAAAATGTATCTATTTCTATTAAACTGTTCATTTGCTCTCCATCTGAAAGTTTATCCCCTCCGTTTCAGGTGCGGTGTGGGCAGCGACGTATGTAACAGGATTTGTGGGAAGAGCGATCACAATCGATTGTCACTATGCAGCGGCGTACCGCTCATACACAAAATACTGGTGTCAATGGCGGACTGACAAGTGTGGAGTTTTAGTGGAAACAAATGGAACAACACGGACGGAGCGGAAGAGTGTCAATCACAGATCACCCGGCACTAGGAATGTTTACTGTGACTATGGAGGATCTTCACTCTGGAGATACAGGACGGTATTATTGTGGATTTAGATCGCATTCCCGACAATCGATTTCTTGACGTATATCTTCAAGTATCTGACGGTACGTTTCTCAGCGATTGACTTGATTTCTCCATTGAAATGCCTGATCCATGTTTTCTCCGGGTAGGTTCAGGGCAGCACCAATATCCCGAGGCTCCGCAGCGGTGCAGAGACCTGCGGGGAGCGGGCGGGGGTCGGGAAACCCCACCCATGTTGCTCTCATCAAGTGCGGGCTCTGTCCCACTGAGCGGCCACCCACTTCAAGTGGATGCTCACCACATTTCCCTGCCTCTGAACTGTAGGATATGTCACCCTGTCAGAGGTTTGCATTCCCACTCAATCCAATAATCCGTCAGGAACAGATCAGTGAGAAACAAGTGTTGCCCGCGGTCTGAATATCCGGAGAATCAGGAACAGGGAATCAGTCCCCAGAGCTCAACAGACTGCGTTCAGTCCTCCCGGAGCAGACCAGCCCGCCCCCCCGCCCCCACCTCAGGTCATGATCACGACAGGATTAAAAACGGTTAATTTGTGTGAATCTCTGGATCCAGTGATCTCACAAATTTAAAGTGAGTCTACTTGGCCGTTACTCCATAAAGTATTACCCTTACTTTTGTCAACGTGAATTGTGAAATGTAATTCCCGGTAGTTGTGCAGACGCTCAGAGGGGAAGTCCAGAAGAGAGTGTGAATGGTTTACATCAGCGAGCCCAAGCGTCGCCTCGGCCACAGTTTCGCTGAACACGTGCTTGGTCTGTCATGACCCAGAATCGTGCTTCATGGACACACCATCTTCAACCTCCCCCGCTGACGCAGAGCAGCAGCAGCAGTTTGCCCTGTCAGAGGTTTGCATTCAAACTAACAAACCGACAGATCAGTGCGCAACAAGTATTGCTCGCGGTCTGAATGCCCGGAGAATCATGAACAGGGAATCAGACCCCAGAGCTCAACAGACTGCGTTCAGTCCTCCCAGAGCAGACCAGCCCGCTCCCCGCCACCACCTCAGGGATCAGCCACTCCCTCCCCATCCCGCGGTCTCTCTCTCTCTCTCTCTCTCCCCCCGTCCCGTCAATGCGCCCCCACCCCCAGCAGCCACTGACCACCCACCGCCCGGCAGCCTCTCCACACGGACATTACCCGGGTGGGAAAACAAGTATTGGAATTCTATTGAGTAACAGGTATTAAATTCCATGGCGATGAAGAGCATTTTGGGGGCGCTGACCATCATCAGTAAGGGCATTCAGAATAGAACATGGAATGTTATGTTTCAGTTTTGCAGATGTGGAGTCCACTTTTGGAGTATTGTGTTCAGCTTTTGTCTCTTAGCTGTACAAGAAATACCTTAATGGTGGAAAGAGTACAGAAATGTTTTCCCACGATGTTGCAAGGACAGGGGGGATTGAGCTAGAGGGAGAGATTGAGTCCTTCAATGCGCCGCCATCCCCAGCATCCACTGACCACACCTCGCTAGCCAGCCTGCCGGCCTCTCCACCATGACATTACCCGGGTGGGACACGGAGTAAAGGAAAGCTAATGAGAACACACCATTATTTAACAGGGCACCCAGGAGAGTTTTTGGCGCGTTGACCTTCATCAGTAAGGGCATTCAGAACAGAACGGGATGTTATGTTTTAGTCGTACAGACGTTGACATGTCCGTACATGTGGTATTGTGTTCAGGTTTTGTCACTCAGATTTATGAAAAGAGCCCTTTGTGATGGAAAGAGTGCATAAACTATTTACCACAATGTTGTCGTGACACGAGGGATTGAGTTGGAGGACGAGATTGGGCAGACGAGGGCATCATTCTTTGGAGTCTACACTTTAAAAATGTATTTACAACTGAGGTGGGAGTCAGGATTGTGGACTCATTTGTCAGTTCAAATATTCCCTGCATTTGTCCAACTCAACTCTGTCGCAAATCCAACAGTTCCCCGGGGTCTGAGACTGAACCACTGTCCTCGCTCTATCCACCCTCCCCCAACTCTCTCTCCAACCTCTCCCCAATCCGCGGCCTGGTCGTTGTGAAAGGTTCAGGGCGAGCCGGGGTCATTTGGAACAGAACCTGTCCCCGATGCGCAGCGGGACATTTGGCTCCCAATTCAGTTTAGTTTGTTGTCACGTGTACCGAGCTAGAGTGAAAAGCATTTTTGTTGCGTGCTAACCAGCAGCAGAAAGACAATACGTGATTACAATCGATCCTCTTACAGTGCATAGATACATGAAAAGGAAATAAGGTTCAATGTAAGGTAAACCCAGCAATATCCGATCACGGGTAGTCCGAGGGTCATCAAAGAGATAGATAGGATTTCAGCACTGCTCTCTGGTTGTGGTAGGATGAATCAGATGTCTAATAACAGCTGGGAAGAAACTGTCCCCGATTCTGGCGGTGTGCCTTTTCACGCTAGTAATGCTCTCCTGTAAGGGACCCGCTTTATCCGAACTCGTCCGCCCTCTGTCCTCAGTCAGGGCTATGTAAAGGCAGTGCCGGCGGTGAATGTCTGAACACGGGTCCGGCATAGTGTCGTTTGAGAGATGAATGTTGGCAGAGCAGCGGGCGGCAAACGCCAATGAAACAGCAAAGTGGTGTCTTTCTGTCGGGTGAGAGGCCGGACACCGCCTGGGATTGTTGAAAAGGCAGCTCCTGCAACACTGCCGCGCTCCCTCAGTGCCGTATGAAATGTTACCCTGTCAGAGGTTTGCATTCACACTCAAACCAATAATCCTCTCTCTCTCTCTCTCTCTCTCTCTCTCTCTCTCTCTCTCTCTCTCTCTCTCTCTCTCTCTCTCTCTCTCTCTCTCTCTCTCTCTCTCTCTCCTCTCTCTCTCTCTCTCTCTCTCTCTCTCTCTCTCTCTCTCTCTCTCTCTCTCTCTCTCTCTCTCTCTCTCTCTCTCTCTCTCTCTCTCTCTCTCTCTCTCTCTCTCTCTCTCTCTCTCTCTCTCTCTCTCTCTCTCTCTCTCTCTCTCTCTCTCTCTCTCCCTGTCCGTCAATGCGCCCCCACCCCAGCAGCCACTGACAACCCCCCCCCCCCCCCGGCAGCCTCTCCACCGGCACATTACCGGGGGGCAAACTGAATATTGGAATGATATTGAGTAAACGGCATTAAATTCCGGTGGGATGAAGAACATTTTGGGGGCGCTGACCATCATCAGAAAGGGCATTCGGAATAGAACTTGGAATGTTATGGCTTCAGTTGTGCAGATGTGGAGTCCACCTTTGGAGCATTGTGTTCATTATTTGTCTCTCACCTGTACAAGGAATGTCTTTATAATGGAAAGAGTACAGAAATGATTTACCACGGCGTTGCCAGGACAGGAGGGATTGAGTTAGAGGGAGAGATTGGACACGACGTCCATGCAAGTGTTTGTTTTCTAGATATTTACACATAATCTGAATGTTTAAACCTTTCCCACAGAACCTGTATCTGTTCCTGTGCTCGGATATCTGTCACCAGCAAATGTCTCACGTCTCGGACGCTCAGTGTCAATGTTCTGTACGTCTGCCCGTGGATCATTTCCCATCCAGTACAAATGGTATGAAAAGAAGCAGTTTGCGGCTTCCGAGATCTCGAATAGCAATCAACTGGATGTGAGTTGTGAAATCCTCAGAAGTCAACACCATCGATATTACTGTACAGCCTCAAATAATCGTGGGACAGAATCCAGTGAAATACTCATCGTGAAAGTCTTCAACGGAGCAGGAACGTGCAGTTATGTGACAGAAATCAACAATACAGGTGAGTGTTATTTTCCCGTGGGAATACTGTTTTACAATTTCTCCCGTGTCGTTGTAGCTGCTGCTTTTCACCTTGTGGTGATGTTCGTGGGTTTCTTGGTATTTGCAGACGGCGTCATTGCAGCCACCGTGAGCTTAAGGTGTAAAATGCGAGAGTTTGTTTGGGGGACTAGCAAATAATTGCCTGTTGCTTTCACCTGGGGCGTGTTGAGCTTCGAAAGGAGAGAAAGACCTGCACTTATCACAACGGGTTGAGTACATTCCATCAAATTTCCGGCTTCTGCCTTAAAAAATGATTTTCTGGCTGCCGCTTAAGATCTCAGTCTCTTTGAGACAGAGAAAGCAACCAAATTCATTCTGCTTTGATCCATCAATTATAACCAAGTATGTACAATTTCATGATCACGGCAGGTTTAAAAACATGGAGGAACTCTCTGAAGGAACTCCAGTAATCTCACAAAATTAAAGTGAATCTACTTGGCCGTCACTCCATAAAGTATTACCCTTACTTTTGTCAAAGTGAATTTTGAAATGCAACACCCGGTAGTTGTGCAGAGGATCAGAGGGGAAGTCCAGAAGACAGTGGGGGAATGGTTTACATCGGCGAGGCCAAGCGTAGCCAAGGCCACAGTTTCGCTGAGAACTTGTGCTTGGTCTGTCATGACCCAACATCGCGCTTGATAGACACCCCATCTTCAACCTCCCCCACTGACGCAGAGCAGCAGCAGTTTGCACCATCTGCACGATGCACTGCAGCAACTCATCAAGACTCCCTAGACAGCACCTTCCAATGCAACAGGCTCCGTGTTCAATGCGTCATTCTTCACCATTCCCGCCGTTATTGGCTGGGAAGAGCTTTGGAACGACCTATGCAGATGGTGAGGGACGGTGTACAGTGTCTGTCTCTCATCGCAATCTGGGTGGAATTCAACAGAGTCAACAATATGATTGGGCGGACTCCCCTGTACACATTGATGTATACAATATCTATATGTTTGTGTAAGGCTAATTTTACTCTTCAATATATGAAAGATTTTTCCTTCAGTTTCAGGTGCACTGTGGGCAGAGAGCGAAGTAAGAGGGGTTGTGGGAAGAGCGATCACAATCGATTGTCACTATGCAGCAGTGTACCGCTCACACACAAAATACTGGTGCCTTGGGACAAATCGCCAATGTGCACATGTAGTGGAAACAAATGGGAAATATGGACAGGGCGGAAGAGTGTCAATCACAGATAACCCGGCACGAGGAATATTTACTGTGGCTGTGGAGGATCTTCACTCTGGAGATACAGGATGGTACAGCTGTGGAATTACTGCACCTGGCGAACCAACATTTAAAGTACATCTCCAAGTATCTGTAGGTATGTTTCTCAGTGAGTGACTTTGGCATCCGCACAAAACATTGTTGGTAATCTGGTGCAGAGCTCTTGACGCCGCTTTATAAAACAAAAGATGTGAAATGTTTGGAGAGGTTTGCAGAGAAAGTTCACCGGGATATTTAGTTGCAATTTACAAATGCAACATGGAAACGGATCCTTCGGGCTACCGAGTCCACACCGACCAACGGTCACCGGGCACACTAGTTCAATGTTGTTCCACTTTTTCTTTCGCTCCCGACACACAATTCCACAATACCGCCATTAACACACTTAGTGTGCATACTAGTGCAACAGTATCGCTATCAACAATTTTATACAAGGAAAATTAAAAAGTTGTTGATAATGATGCCGTTGCACTAATGAGGTGTTTGAATGTCGGTATTGTAGAATTGTGGCAGAGTTTCAGATTAAAAGAGGATTTTAAAAACTGCAGATGCCGGAAATGTAAAACACAGAGTGATGGTGCTGCTGTGTACCGGCACAGTGGCAGACATGGTAGTTCTGGCTGCTGGGAGGATGGAGAGACACGGAGATGTATAAATCTAGATCGTGGATTGTGAGAAGAAGGTGGTTTTTGACGGGCATCTGAGTGGGTGAACACAAAATGCTAGAATAACTCAGCGGGTCAGGCAGCATCTCGGGAGAGTAGGCATGGGTGTCTTTTCGTGTCGAGACCCTTCAGACCTATCTCTGCGGGTGACATTGTTGTCATCTGTACTGGATTGTGTCCCTGTCGATTTCCTTCGAAATTGCACTCCTGCATACACAGTTTGATTTTGATTAGACAAATGGGCAGCTTCCTTGTTGCTTTGAATGTCCGACAGTGTTGCATAAACGATGCTCACTTTTTCTGCTGACAATTCCTGAAATATAAAAGAGAATCCAAGATTTGTGTGATGATTTGTCTGATTTGTGGTCAGTTATAATCACCATGTTTTCGGAAAGATGCTGTGAAGTTGGATAGGTTGCAAAGACTTACAAGCATTTTGCCAGGACTCGAGTGCTTGAGCTATCGGGAGACGTTGAGTAGATTAGGACTTTATTTCTTGGAGCGCAGGAGGAAGAGGGATGATCTTACGGAGGGGCACAAAATTATGCGAGGATTAGATCGAGTAAATGTACAGAGTCTTTTGCCCAGAGTACTATCGCAACATTTAAGAAAAAAATGGACAGGAACATGAATAGGATAGGTTTACAGGGTTAATAGCCAAGCAAGGGCAGGTGGAACTAGTGTAGATTGGGCGTGTTGGTCAGCACGGGCAAGTTAGACCGTTCTATGACCCGATGACTCTATGTAGATGGATGTGTCACATTCTAACCAGGCGGCTCTGGCTGAGGTACAGAAATGGTGGATATTGGCGAGTGTTTGATTTTTAGATGTTCACCCAGTGTGTGACTGTTTGCTCCTTTCCAACAGAACCCGTGTCTGTTCCTGTGCTTGGATTTCTGTCACCAGCCAATGTCTCCTGTCTCGGGGGCTCAGTGTCAGTGTCCTGTGAGTCGGGCCGGGGATCCCTTCCCATTAGCTACAGTTGGTATGAAAACATCCCAGCTGTGGATTCAAAGATCTCAGAAAACAATACCCTGGATCTACATTGTCAATCCTTCAAACACCAGCACCATCAATATTATTGCAAAAGCTCAAATCAATCTGGATCAATATCCAGTGAAATGGTCAACGTGTCCATCTCCAGCAGTGGCGTGTCCTGCAGTTTTCTCGTGAAAATCAACGGCCCAGGTAAGTAGTGGAGGGGACGAGGAGAAGAAATGGAAGTGGGGTTAGGGTGGTTCATAAGATCATCAGTGATAGAAGCAGAAATAGACCATTGAATCATGACTGATCTATTTCCCCCTCTTCCCCCATTCTCCAGCCTTCTCCCCATAAACCCCGACACCCTGAAATCCATGCACGTTAATTAATTATCCTATTAAGATTAAAGCGATGGAATTATGACCCATTCGTCAATACCTGGATGCTGGGTTCCAGAAATAGATTTCGCAGTGCTGGTGTAGGCCAGCTTCCTGGCTAGAACTTCATCTTATGTTTACACAGCTTTAAACTAGGTTTGCAGTAATATCTGTCCAAGCACTTTCACATTCCCGCCATCATCTCCAAATGGCCGACACCTAAATATGGGAAGGGAACAGAAATTTTCAGTAAATGTGGCCACAGTTAACTCCTAGAGGACAGTATCAGCTTTGGTCCACTCTGTTAATTTTGACCTTTAAGTGCGATCGATACTAATCCCATTTACCAGCCCCTCATCCACAGTCTTCTCAGACTTCACAATTCAAGTGCCTCCACCATCTAGGTATTAAAATATTCCTTGCTCAGATACACTCCAAATATTCTAGTCCTTAACCCAAACCTATGTTCTCCACTTTTACGCACATCTGCTGTACTGATTTCCCACGAAGTACACTATCTATGTTGCTCATAGCTTTGCGCACCTATAATAGGTTCATCCTTCCTCTCCTATGGTGGAATAAATACCCCATCAATCCATCTTCTGCTCCGGACTGTAATGTTTCATCGCAGGCACTATCCCTCCTTTAGTTTAGTTTAGAGATCCAGCGTGGACGCTGCAGCCTTTCACCGGTGCACTCGTTCTATCCTACTCACAAGGGACAATTTACAGAAGCCAATTAACCAACAAACCTGCAAATCTTTAGAGTGTGGGAGAAAAACGGAGCACTTGGGAAAAACCCACTCGGTCACAGGGAAAACATACAAACTCCGTGCAGATAGTACCCGTAGACAGGATTGATTACCCGGGTCTCTGACGTTGTAAGGCAACAACTCTTCCGCTGCGCCTTTCAGCCGCCCTACTGTTGGCGACCTGAGTTGTAACCAGCACTCCTGCTGGTCATGACGTCTCCCACTTGCTGCCAATTACACTGAAGGAATATTGCCCTGTCTATTAAGCCTATAAACTCCTTATATCGGAGAAGCATGCTCTCTTGGTCAACCGCAAGTGAAAAGCAATGACACTGATTTTTAATTCCATGTTCCAACAGGACTTGAATATTCTTGTGAAACTTTGAAAAGATCCAATTATTCTTCAAGGTAAACTACTCTGCTTCCAATGAAATGTACCATGTGCTAATTGCTGGTGTTTTGATTGGGATTGCTTCAATTGAGAGAAAGTTGTGTCTTCCGTTCACTTGCATTAAAAGCCCGTGAGAGTATTGATCTAAATGCACAGTGACACAGCCAGTAGAACCACAGCCTCACTAGGACAAGACATTGGACGTCTATGTGTGTTCTGCATATTTTGCCTTTCAGTGTGTAGGAAGCATTTGTAAATGCTGGTTTAAACTCAATATAGGCACAAAAAACTGGAGTAACTCGGCGGGTCAGACAACATTTCTGGAAAAAAGGAATAGGTGACGTTCCGTGTCGAGACCCTTCTTCAGAGTGAGATTCAGGGGAAAGGGAAACGAGAGCGATATCGACGGTCATATAGAAAAATATAAAACAATGAATGAAAAATATGCAAAAAAGTTACGATGATCAAGGAAACGATCCATTAGTAGCTGTGGGCTAGGTGAAAACGAGTTGTACAGACAATGAGACACTACAAGGCAACAGTGAAATACGTAAAATGACCAGGGTGGGGGTGGGGCGGAGAGAGAGGGGATGCAAAGATTATTTAAAGTTAGAGAAATCCATTTTTATATCGCTTGGCTGTTAGCTGCCAATGCGAAATACCTGGTGTTGTTAACTTCCTCCAATTTGTATTTGGCCTCGCTCTGAGAATGGAGGAAGCCCAGGACAGAACGGTCAGTGTGGGAATGGGAGGGGGTTAAAGTGTTTAGCAACTGGGAGATCATATATTTCCAGGTGGACTGAGCATAAATGTTCAGTGAAATGATCGCCCAGTCAACGTTTGGTTCTGCTGATGTATAAGAGTCCACACCTGATACAGCAGATGAGGTTGGAGGAGGTTCAAATGAACTCTGCCTAAACTGAAAGGACAGTTGAGGTCCTTGGATAGAGTTGAGGGAGGAGGTATAGTCACAGATGGTGCATTTCCTGCATTTGAAGTGGAAGGTACCTGGGGAGGGGGTGGTTTGAATGAGAAAGGATGAGATAACCAGGGAGGTGTAGGTCATAAAGTCATAAGGAATAGGAGTAGATTTGGGCCATTGACCAGGGTTGCAGAGGGAACGGTCTCCTGCACTCCATCCGGCACTCAAATGCACGGACCATCTCCAACACCACCCTCTCCTTTCTCGATCTCACCATCACAGGAGATTGACTATCGACTGATGTCTATTCTAAACCTAGAGAGTCCCACAACTATGTAGGCCACACTTCTTCCCACAGAGTTTGTGTGAATGTGGTTGATGGACAGCGCAGACCTGACGGGCCAAATGGCCTGCTTCCATAAGGTGTCTCTCTATGGATCCTATGAACCCTAATATCAGGAAACATAACCAATGCCTTTTTACATGTTTCAAGCCTGTAACCAAAAGATAAATTTCTCTTTGAAACATTCTTCGAAACAACAGTTTAGAAGAATGAGGGGGGAACCTCATTGAAACATATAGAATAGTGAAAGTCTTTGATAGACTGGATGAGGAGAGGATGTTTACTCCAGTGGGAGAGTCTAGGACTAGAGGCCATAGCCTCAGAATTATATGTTATTTTGGGAAGGAGATGAGGAAAATGTTCTTTAGTCTGTGGAATTCTTTGCAATAGAATGCTGTGGAGGCAAAGTAAGTTGATATTGTTAAGGCAGACACAGATAGATTGTTCATTGGTACGGGTATTAGAGGTTTGGGGGAGAATGCACGCGAATGGGGCTAGGTGGGATAGATAGACCAGTCATCATATATCCGGAAGTGACGTGTGAGGACGCTGGCGTTGTTTGTTCGCCGCTTCTCACCACTTCTATTTTTGGATTAATTTTGCCGTTTAAAAAAAAAAAAAATCTCAGATTAAAAAAAAATCTGTCTGCTTCAACAAATCCTTCTGCTTGACCTGGTATCATCTGCCCAGCTCTTCCACCGCTGCCTCCGCACCCTTGGACTCCGCACCTTTGGACCTCTCACTCCTGTCTGTGCTCCTGTCTCTGCTGGCTTGGACTGTTCCCCTATGGGTTACCTGACAGCTAGCGCTGACGTCATCAAATTGCTAACGCTACCGCTACCGCTAACGCTAACAGCTGCCTGGCTGCCTGGCTGCCTGCTTGCCTGGCTACCTCCTCTGCCTGCACGTCCTCAGCTCCCTATTAACCCTATTAACCCTCAGGCTGCTCAGCTTCCTCGGTCCTCCTCATAGCCCTTGCTCTGGATCAGCCTGTTGTGCCTGTTGTGACGTTTTGATCTGCTAGCCCGCGGTAGCCGGCTAACTTCTCCGGGCTCTATGCTCCTTCGCTCCTGCCTGGCATGGCACTGCCTGGCATGGCACTGCCTGGCATGGCACTGCCTGGCATGGCACTGCCTGGCATGGCACTGCGTGGCATGGCACTGAAGTACTTGGCTGCCAGGCTGCTCCAGCTCAACAACCACTCCACTCCACAATGCATCTCTGCCATCATCAACCACGGACTTCTACGACGACCCAGATACATCCACAGAGGCTCCGGTCACAAGTTTGTTTACTCCCAGACCGGTCACTCCATCCCTGCACTCTGGTCAGCTGATCGGACTTCCACTCGTCCATTACGTCATCGCAACAACGCACACGAGCGTGCCCCCTGTCTACAAGCCCTGGCTAAATCACCCGTGTCCATCCACACCACACAAAGCAACATGAAGCTCACTCTGCTCAACATCCGGTCCCTCAACAATAAAAGCCTCATTCTGAATGACTTCATCCTGGAAAATAAACTGGACTTCCTCTGTCTGACAGAAACCTGGCAACAAACTCTGGATTACCTCCCACTCAACCTCACAACACCCAACGGATACTCCTACATCAATAAACCACGCTCGGAAGGCCGAGGTGGTGGGATTGCCGTAATTCACCGACAGGACTTCAAGATCAACCTCATCTCCATCTCATCTGCTCCTTCATTTGAACACCTGGCTTTCAAACTCTCTGGCCACACACAATTAGTCATGGCAGTTGTCTACCGCCCTCCCAAACCACACCCATCATTCCTTTCTGACTTCTCTGACTTACTGACCCAGTTCTGTTCTCTCTCCCCCTCAATCCTCCTCCTCGGTGATTTCAACATCCATATGGACTCCACTGACTCCACAATAACCGCTGACTTCACTGAAATACTCAACTGCTTTAACCTCACTCAACACGTCAATTTTCCCACCCATAACCGTGGACACATTCTGGAACTTGTCTGCTCCACTGGACTAAATCTACATCACCTCTCTGGCTCCGACCCCACCCTCTCTGATCACTTAGCAATCACCATGTCTGTCAACATTCCCACCCCAGCTCCAAAGCAAAAACGCAAAATCAACTTCCGCAAGCTGAACTCTGTTTCACCTACCTCGCTCTCATCCTCCCTCTCTGAAATAATGTCCACCTCTCCCTTCGTTGACCTCCACAACCCCTCTGACCTCACTGACTACTACAACCGCACTCTCTCCTCCTGCCTCGACCAGCTTGCACCTATAAAAACCAAAACAGTTTCCTTCACCCACTCTGCTCCCTGGTTTACCCCTGAACTCCGCGTGCTGAAAACTCATGCCAGCCAACTTGAAAGACTCCGCAACAAAACAGGTCTCACAATTCACTCCCAAGCCTACAAAGACCACCTGCAGCACTATAAAGATGCCCTCTCCCGTGCCCACTCCACCTACTACTCTCAAATAATTCACTCTGGCTCCGGAAACCCAAAAACACTCTTCTCTACAATAAACAAACTCCTCAGCCCCCTGGACACCATCTCCCAATCATTCACAGTTGAAAAATGCACCACTTTCCTTTCATTCTTCCAAAGCAAAATAGACAACATCTACAGCACCTTAACCACCAACGCACCTGCTCCCCCTCAAACCACCTGCCCCCCCCCCTTATCCTGTCAGCCCCTGCCTCAGTTCTCCCCAATCTCCACCACCGACCTCTCTGACCTCTTCACAGGAATAAAAACTGCCACCTGCTCTCTGGACCCCATCCCCTCCAGCTTTGTCAAGGCCTGCCTTCCTGCTCTCTCTCCACTTATCACTGCAACAATAAACTCCTCCCTGTCCACTGGCATCGTCCCGCCATCCCTCAAAATCGCTGCTGTCACCCCATTCTGAAAAAACCTGGTCTAAACCCTGACACCCCAAACAACTTCAGACCAATCTCCAACCTACCCTTTCTGTCCAAAGTTTTGGAACGTGCTGTAGCTTCCCAACTCAAATACCACCTCTCTACCAATAAACTGTATGAAACTTTCCAATCCGGATTCCGCTCAAACCACTGTACTGAAACTGCGCTCCTCAAAATCACAAACGACATTCTCCTCTCCTCCGACGCTGGCAACCTCAACATCCTCATCCAACTTGACCTCAGCGCCGCCTTTGACACCATAAATCACTCCATTCTCCTCACCCGACTTGAAACCTCCCTTAACATCACCGGCACAGCCCTATCCTGGTTCAAATCTTACCTCTCTGACAGACATCAGTTCATCTCCATTAACAACTCTAAATCCCCCACCGCTCCTCTCCCCCAAGGTGTCCCCCAAGGCTCAGTCCTTGGCCCCCTCCTCTTCATCCTCTACCTGTTCCCCCTTGGTCAATTAATCCGCCGTCATGGTCTCAACTTCCACTGCTTCGCCGATGATATCCAGCTCCTCATCTCCACCAAGTCAATTTCCCCCACCACACACTCTACACTGACAAACTGCATCACTGAAATAAAATCTTGGCTTCAATCAAACTTCCTCAAACTCAATTGCAACAAATCTGAAATCATCATCATTGGTCCAAAAACGCTCACCAAATCCACCCAAAACTTCATCCTCAACATTGATGGTCTCCCAGTATCCACCTCACCTCACATCCGGAATCTTGGAATCATCCTTGATCAAACCCTCTCCTTCGACAAACACATCAAACACATCACAAAGACAGCCTTCTTTCACCTCAAAAACATTGCCCGTCTCCGTCCATCCCTCTCCTCCACAGCTGCAGAAACCCTCATCCACGCCTTCATCACCTCCCGTCTGGACTACTGCAACAGACTCCTCTATGGCGCACCCTCAAAAATCATCAATAAACTTCAATACATTCAAAACTCCGCTGCCCGTCTACTCACACACACCTCGTGACCATATCACCCCCGTCCTTTATAAACTCCACTGGCTCCCCATCCCCCAGAGAATCCAGTACAAAATCCTCCTCATAACATACAAAGCCCTCCATAACCTGGCCCCATCCTACCTGACCGACCTCCTCCACAGGCACATTCCCACCTGCACCCTCCGCTCTGCCGCTGCCAATCTCCTATCCCCCCCCATCCGGACCAAACTCAGATCCTGGGGGGACAGGGCTTTCTCCATCGCTGCTCCCACCCGATGGAACTCACTACCCCAAACCGTTAGAGACTCCTCCACACTCACCACATTCAAAACATCACTGAAGTCTCACCTGTTCAGTACTGCCTTCAACCACTGAAGGTCACCTCACCTTCTGTCTCCTTTCTCTGTTCATTTATTTATATACTTATTTATCTATTTATTAATTTCCCTATGTTCTCAAAATCTCTGTAAAGCGTCTTTGAGTATATGAAAAGCGCTATATAAATAAAATGCATTATTATTATTATTATTATTATCATTGAATGGCGGAGTAGACTTGATGGACCGAATGGCCTAATTCTACTCCTATTCCTTATGGCTTTGTGACCTTATGACCTTATTCTATAATAATATAAGTATATAATGTGCAAACCAGATATGTTACCTCATCAGAATGGGAATTGCACTGGTTTACGTCTCATTGTGTGGTGTACATACTTGGATGAAAGGAACAAGTTCCTCCATTTGCTGCTTTTCAGAGGGCGTTCCCTACAGTATTCACAATGACCGCTCCATCACGAACCTCATCCCATGCTGTGAGATGAGTACAGTTGCCAAACTCAAGTATTGCAGTTTATCTTTTCTGTGACTTGCTCTGGCGTGGTGCTGACAGGAAAATGTATTGTGAATTATGGGCTAAGACATCCCTCCTTGATATCACGTGGCATCACCATGCAATTGATCGGGTCATGCAGAAAAACGTCGCTGTCGCAGAATGTGAGAAAACAGTCTTGAATCAGACCGAATACAGCGATATTCCATCATAATATAGTCTTTCAAGTAGGAAGACATTGTTATTGATCTGATTACAATTGAAATAGATCTGACTTTCTATCACACTTATATGTTATGCTTGCGTTAGGAAATTAAAACGTTAATAAAAGCCACGCCTTTATGAGCGAACCTTTAACCGATTTTTCGAACACGATTCCTCCATCCACCCACCTACCGCGTTAATCCTAGTAATATCGAGGGTGTGAGATTAAGCATTATCATTTATAATTTAATTAATTAATTGGCCTCATCTGTTTCCATATTTATTGCCCCGCCTCCCTTCCACCATCAGAACTAATCTTTTAAAAATTATTCCTGTCTATCCATGTGAATTTTAACATAATCTTCGTATCAGCTGCATTTTTCTTTCTTCCAGGGTATTACGCTGTACTTTGTATCCTTCCACATCCCCAATTTCCCTCTCCCCTGACTCCCAGTCTGAAAAAGGTTCTCGACACGAAACCTCGCGCATTCCTTCTCTCCAGAGATGCTGCCTCTCCCACTGTGTTTGTTTCTCCAGCATTTTCTGTCTATCTGCTCTGCATTCACTGGTTTCACTGCTCCATCTCAAAACAGAGTCTTCTCCGAAGCCATGTAACCGTGTAATGTCTCATTCCCAGTATTGTAGCCATGCCTCACAATGAGGACTGTTATTGGTGATCATAATTGTTCTCACCGCACTCCCCCACCCTCCCCCCCCCCCACACCCCCTCCCCCCACCCCACCGTCTAACACCCGTTCATTCTCCCAGATCTCAATTGGCTCTCCTGCTTTGCCCCGCTCCACTCCACCAAGCTTAGGAAGTAAATAACAGGTAAATGCTTGAAAGATAAACCGTCTCGTTTCCTCCCATTTATACTGTATCTCTTGCCCTTTGTTCAGTTACATCGCATGGACTGTGGGGCGCTGGCTGCTCTTTCTCCTGCTTCTGATCTGGAGTATCTCAATCGCGTTCTTCACAAGAGCCTCCAAGGTAAGTTTTATTGTCATCATGTTCATAAATTATATCAGCAGAATTAGGCCATTCAGCCGATCATGTCTAATCCGGTCTCAATCACAGCTGATCTACCCTTCCCTCTCGATCCCATTCTTCTGCCATCTTCCCATAACATAGAAACATAGAAATATAGAAACATAGAAAATAGGTGCAGGAGTAGGCCATTCGGCCCTTCGATCCTGCACCGCCATTCAATATGATCATGGCTGATCATCCAGCTCAGTAGCCTGTACCTGCCTTCTCTCCATACCCCCTGATCCCTTTAGCAAAAAGGGCCACATCTAACTCCCTCTTAAATATAGCCAATGAACTGGCCTCAACTACCTTCTGTGGCAGTGAACTACACAGACTCACCACTCTCTGTGTGAAGAAATGTTTACTCATCTCGGTCCTAAAAGACTTCCCCCTTATCCTTAAGCTGTGACCCCTGGTTCTGGACTCCCCCAACATCGGGAACAATCTTCCCGCATCTAGCCTCTCCAATCCCTTAAGAATTTTATATGTTTCTATAAGATCCCCCCTCAGTCTTCTAAATTCCAGCGAGTACAAGCCCAGTCTATCCAGTCTTTCCTCATATGAAAGTCCCGCCATCCCAGGGATCAATCTGGTGAACCTTCTCTGTACTCCCTCGAAGGCAATAACGTATTTCCTCAGGTTAGGAGACCAAAACTGCACACAATACTCCAGGTGCGGTCTCACCAATGCCCTGTACAACTGCAGCAGAACCTCCCTGCTCCTAAACTCAAATCCTCTTGCTATGAATGCCTACATACCATTCGCTTTCTTCACTGCCTGCTGCACCTGCATGCTTGCTTTCAATGACTGGTGCACCATGACACACAAGTCACGTTGCATCTCCCCTTCTCCCAATCGGTCACCATTCAGGTAATACTCTGCTTTCCTGTTCTTGCAGCCAAAGTGGATAACCTCACATTTATCCACATTATATTGCATCTCCCATGCATTTGCCCACTCGCCTAATCTATCCAAGTCACTCTGTAGCCTCCTAGCATCCTCCTCGCAGCTAACACTGCCACCCAGCTTCGTGTCATCCGCAAACTTAGAGATGTTGCATTCAATTCCCTCGTCCAAATCATTAATATACACTGTAAATAACTGGGGTCCCAGCACTGAGCCTTGCGGTACCCCACTAGTCACTGCCTGCCATTCCGAAAAGGACCAGTTTATTCCTACTCTTTGCTTCCTGTCCGCCAACCAATTTTCTATCCACCTCAACACTGAACCCTCAATACCGTGTACACCAATCTCCTATGTGGGACCTTGTCGAAGGCCTTCTGAAAGTCCAGATATAACACATCGACTGGTTCTCCCTTATCCACTCTACTAGTTACATCCTCGAAAAATTCTATAAGATTCGTCAGACATGATTTGCCTTTGGTAAACCCATGCTGACTTTGTCCGATGATTTCACCACTTTCCAAATGTGATGCTATCACATCTTTAATAACTGACTCTAGCATTTTCCCCACTACCGATGTTAGACTAACTGGTCTATAATTCCCCGTTTTCTCTCTCCCTCCCTTTTTAAAAAGTGGGGTTACATTAGCTACCCTCCAGTCCTCAGGAACTACTTCAGAATCTAAAGAGTTTTGAAAAATTATCACTAATGCATCCACTATTTCTGAGGCTACTTCCTTAAGCACTCTGGGATGCAGCCTATCTGGCCCTGGGGATTTATCTGCCTTTAATCCATTTAATTTACCTAACACCACTTCCCGACTAACCTGGATTTTCCTCAGTTCCTCCATCTCATTAGACCCCCGGTCCCCCGCTATTTCCGGCAGACGGTTTATGTCTTCCTTAATGAAGACAGAACCAAAGTAGTTATTCAGTTGGTCTGCCATCTCCTTGTTCCCCATGATCAATTCACCTGTTTCCGACTGCAAGGGACCTACATTTGTCTTAACTAATCTTTTTCTCTTGACATATCTATAAAAGCTTTTGCAGTCAATTTTTATGTTCCTTGCCAGTTTTCCCTCATAATCTATTTTCCCTTTCCTAATTAAGCCATTTGTCCTCCTCTGCTGGACTCTGAATTTCTCCCAGTCCTCTGTTATGCTACTTTTTCTGGCTAATCTGTATGCTTCATCTTTTGTTTTAATACTATCCTTGATTTCCCTTGTTAGCCACGGATGCACTACCTTTCCTGGTTTGTTCTTTTGCCAAACTGGGATGAACACTTGTTGTAGTTCATCCATGCGACCTTTAAATGCCTTCCATTGCATGTCCACCGTCAACCCTTTCAGCATCAATCGCCAGTCTATCTTGGACAATTCACGCCTCATACCCTCAAAGTTACCTTTCTTTAAGTTCAGAACACTTAAGATAACCCTTGACATCTTTATTTATTAAGAATATGAAAATCTCCGCCTAATAAATATCAATTGGCTTAGATAGATATAAAAATCCTCGGCTAACTCAGCGGGACGGGCAGCATCTCCGGTAAGAATTGACCTGGCCTTCATAGCCTCCTGTGGCAATGAAATCCATAGATTCACCACTCTCTGGCCAAAGCAATCCCTTCTCGTCGCCGAAAGTATCCAAGCGGTTTCCATTAATGCATTCAAATATCCTGTCCATTGATGGACACAGAAACCGTGCACGTTTTCATATCCTGAAGTCAAACCAAATTTCGATATGGATGATATCGCGAGGTTTTGTCAGGTTGTGCGTGTGCAGGGTGGATTTCTGTGCCTGGTGTGGATTCGTTGGGGTCCACCTTGCAGACAGCATTGTGTTGGGAGTGGTCGGGTCAAATAAAGCGTGGTTCCCACTGTCAATGAGTCTGATAACCTCACATTGTCTTTTGCAGAGACGCGATAAATCAGAACCTGGCCACTCGGCCCACGAATTACAGTGAAGACTCCTAGCTTACACCAACAGTGAGGGAATTCAGCACCGCGATGAAATATTTAGGCATCATCCTGCTTTGTCAACTCATATCAATTGGACAGAATATATGTCTCTTGCAATTCAATTAACGATTCCATGAAAGTGTGTTCAAAGCAATGTTTCAAACTTTCCAAACCATGTCTGTTTCCAAACCCCATTTCCCGCACTGAACTTAATTTTTGTCACCTCTTCCAAGGTTTCTTTCGTAACATTCGAACCATTGTTTTAACCTTTGCATGTTTTCTGCTGCTCCAGAGCCTGACACTCTGTTAAACTATATTCTATACATTTAACTTCCTGGAAAAAAATGTTTTTTTACGGATTAATGAACACCACTGCATCAGAACGTTTCTTAATAAATTGTTGTGGTCAACGAATTGCTTGTCTAATTTGTTTTGTTTATACTGCAACTTTAGTGAAGAAGAACAGACTGCAATCAGACTGCTGGATATTCCTCCTGTTAATCAATCAATTAATCTTTCAGACCATGCGGTCCCATCAGAAGAAAATTATGCAACGACATTGTTCTGACTATTAGCCTTATTTGTCTCTCCACCGATGCTGGCTGGCGCGCTAAACACAATCAACATCTGCAGATTTCATTTCCCACATGCAACTAATTTTTATGTAGGAAGGAACTGCAGATGCTGGTTTAACCTGAAGGTAGACATAAATTGCTGGGGTAACTCAGCGTGACAGGCGGCATCTGTGGATCGATCAGATAGGTTTAGGTGAACTGAGCGGCGGTGTGCAGCGAAACGATCGCTGAGCCTGCGCTTGGTTTCTCTTCTCGGCGATCGTTTCGCTGAACACCTCCGCGCAGTCCTCATAAACCTACCTGATATCCCGGTCGCCAAACACTTTAACTGCCCCTCCCATTCCCACACTGACATTTCTGTCCTGGGCCCAGCGCAAATTGTAGGAACGGCACCTCATATTTCGCTTGGACAGCTTACACCCCAGCGGTGTGAAGATTGACTTCTCTCACTTCAAGTACCCCTTGCTTTCCGTCGCAACCCCACCCCCCCCCCTTCCCAGTCCAACGATAAATGTGACTGTCTCCGACTACCGTTTATCTCTCATTGCCTTGTGGATACCTTCTCCCAGCAAACAATGATCTATTCTACATTTTCCTTGATCTCCATCCCCTTTGTCTCATTTTCACACCTTACAATCCCTTATCCAAATATCTCCCGCTCCCCTGACTTCAGTCTAAAGAAGGGTCTCGACCCGAAACGTCACCCATTCCTTTCATACAGAGATGCTGCCTGTCCCGCTGAGTTACTCCAGCATTTTGTACAACTATTGTGTTTTTTGATTGAGTGATTGAAAGATACAGAATGGATACAGACCATTTGGCCCACCGAGTCCACGTCAACCAGCAATCAACCCTTTCACACTAGTTCTGTATTATCCCACTTTCGCGTCTTTTGATTACAGTAATGTTGATAAACATTTCAACGCTGCAACGAGTTATTCATTTTGGCCACGGTACAAAGCAGTTAAAGGACCATAAATAGTGGAAAGTCTATTCTAGTGCAGAACAAAATGGTTGAGTTGCAGCTTGCAAGAACGGGATGTGAAACTGCAAATACATTGTGTTGCTTTTCTGAGCCTGACTTGTGACTGTAACCCCGCCCATGAAAGGACTATGAAGGATGATGTTTTAAAATAAGAAATGGTGACCTGCAATAATGGAGTAACACCATAAATTTCGGGAAGCGTCAAGGGTTGATTTGGGTAAAATGTCCCACTGACAAAGATAAATATTCTCCACACAGTAAGCGATGAGACGAGGAGGTGAAACCAGAGGAAGTGAAACCGGAGGCTCAGTTCAGGGATATCCGATGGGTGCTGTGTAGCCAGAGATACGTGCAGAACCTGTGGTCACCCTAATGCTGCCTGGCCCGCTCAAATCGAGCTTGTTAATGTTCTAATGGGAGTCAATGGTGTCAAGTTAGGAGGAGGGGGAGTTCAATGAGATCTGGGTGTCCTAGTGCATCAGTCAATGAAAGGAAGCATGCAGGTACAGCAGGCAGTGAAGAAAGCCAATGGAATGTTGGCCTTCGTAACAAGAGGAGTTGAGTATAGGAGCAAAGAGGTCCTTCTACAGTTGTACCGGGCCCTGGTGAGACCGCACCTGGAGTACTGTGTGCAGTTTTGGTCTCCAAATTTGAGGAAGGATATTCTTGCTATGGAGGGCGTGCAGCGTAGGTTCACTAGGTTAATTCCCAGAATGGCGGGACTGTCGTATGTTGAAAGGCTGAAGCGATTGGGCTTGTATACACTGGAATTTAGTAGGATGAGGGGGGATCTTATTGAAACATATAAGATAATTAGGGGATTGGACACATTAGAGGCAGGAAACATGTTCCCAATGTTGGTGGAGTCCAGAACAAGGGGCCACAGTTTAAGAATAAGGGGTAGGCCATTTAGAACGGAAATGAGGAAGAACTTTTTCAGTCAGAGAGTGGTGAAGGTGTGGAATTCTCTGCCTCAGAAGGCAGTAGAGGCCAGTTCTTTGGATGCTTTCAAGAGAGAGCTGGATAGAGCTCTTAAGGATAGCGGAGTGAGGGGTATGGGGAGAAGGCAGGAACGGGGTACTGATTGAGAGTGATCAGCCATGATCGCATTGAATGGAGGTGCTGGCTCGAAGGGCTGAATGGCCTACTCCTGCACCTATTGTCTATTGTCTATTGTCTATTGAACTGGAGCTTTTCCCCACTGCAAGACATCCCAAAGCGCCTCACACATAGGGGAGATACATGGTCTGAGATGGAGTAACTCAGCGGGAGAGGCAGCATTCTGGACAGAAAGAATGGGTCGAAACTATTTTTCATTTGAATCATGAAGAATGGTTTTAGAGGAGGCTTCTGGCTTGGAGTGTACTTTAATCTAATATGTTCAAACAGTCATATCTTTCTTCACACTGAATTGTTCTGCACTGCTGACACTTTGCTCGCGCTGCTGAAACAAGGATGTGTAGATTTTTATCTCTGAACCGCATCTTGCGAGCAGCTCATTGTAACACTGTTTGCAGAGCAGTGTTTGCAGAAGTCTTGGGTCAAAGGCGAATGAAGACAGTATTAAATTGTTTTGCTGCCTGGTCGGTTCCCCTCTACAGTGTCCTTAGTTGGGCAAGTGATCAGAAAACAGCTCCTAACAAAAGACCCTTTAATGTGAGTCGCCAACGCTCAGCAAACTTCAGTGGCGGACACGCCAGTGTGTTACACCGACACAACAGATGTCCACAACCCGAATAACCCGCACTGTTCCCCTGAAAGTAACACACACTGAACAATAGCCAGCAATAAATATGAAGTTATATTAAACTGCAACTACTTGCGTACAGAAATAATTTAATCGTTGCAAGCAGATGTACAAAGTCAACAAATGAAATATACATCAGCACAACTCTACTAATTTATTAGCTTTGTGTTGCAAAGAACACAAGTCAACAATTCAATTCACCGTGCATATTCTACCTTGCTTTATCTTCACTAATTCTATCACTTTGCCCTTGTTTGAGTTACATTACACATGTCAGTGACATTCCACATCCCGCTTTCCCAGCTGATCTCCATCCTGTGGTAATTCCAGACAAACGTCTTCACAGTCCACAACCCCATTCATTGTCATTTTCAAAACATGAATATCGCGACAATAGTGCTTCAAAGTTTGAATTAAAGACCTTACAGTGACAGAAGAGAGGAGTGGGTCGAACTCCAATCAACAGCTGATTTCAGGTGAAAAGGCCGTACTTCCTTTCGCCAGCTTCCTGTTTTGCCCCTTGTCAACAGCAATATGACAAAACAAAAGTTCCAATGATTATATGTCATTATGTCTATTTTCTCCAGAGTGGCCCGCAAAGTTGCTCATGCATTATTTTGTCTACCATTATTCCCACCACTGTTCATTGTTAACAGACTCTGAGTACAGAGATACCCGCCGCTCCATCCTTACGGATCCATCATACTTGACGATGTGGTCCAGGCAGCTGCAATACCAACATTTAGCGGGCACTTGGACAGGTCCATGGATAGGGAAGGTTTGGGGAGATATGGGTCGGTGGGCAAATTTGACTAACTTAGCTAAGCATATTGGTCCAACGCATTGGGGAGAAGGGCCTGTTTCCGTGCTGTATGACACTGTGATCATCTGACCCAACCATTTGTTAAATATAACCCAGAGCCTTTCACACTGTTACGTGTCGAGCTGTTACTGGCTCAATACGATTCACGATCTGAGTTCCTGTTCCCATCTTCCTCATTGCTATTTGTGCGATGCGTTTGTATCTGAGAGAGAGCTGAGCGACAGTCCAGTGCTGGCCTTGTTACTATGGATAAAACAATGTGGATTCCCATTCTCCTCATCACCTCGCTTCCCGGTGAGTGAAAGCCTGATCTAGATATTCCAATGATCAATGTTAGTTGGGGTCCCGTGCACCCTTTCCACAGCAGAGATGGTTAAGTATGTGTAGACGTGTAATGGGGGAAATTGAACGCAGTGCATTGTGGTGATGGATCTGAAATCACATTTGAATATCTAGACTTTTTTCGTAGTTTAACCACTGTCGACACATGGTCTGATTGCATCCTGATGATAGTATATAGGCATAAAATAGCGAATGAATTTGGAGCAGATACTCCAAGACACCCGGAACGAAGGTCAGAGGTTCCAACCTCACCAGGAAGTTAATTCTACACTTTTAAAATGTGCTTACAACTGAGGTGGAAGTCAGGATTGTGGACTCATTTCGTCAGTTCAAATATTCCCTGCATTTGTCCAACTCAACTCTGTCGCAAATTCAACAGTTCCCCGGGGTCTGAGACTGAACCACTGTCCTCGCTCTATCCACCCTCCCCCAACTCTCTCTCTCCATCCTCTCTCCAATCCGCGGCCTGGTCGTGCTGAAAGGTCCAGGGCGTGCCGGGGTCATTGGGAACAGAACCTGTCCCGGATGAGCAGCGGGACATTTGGCCCCCAATTCAGTTTAGTTTGTTGTCACGTGTACCGAGCTACTGTGAAAAGCTTTTTGTTGCGTGCTAACCAGCCAGCAGAAAGACAATACGTGATTACAATCGATCCTCTTACAGTGCATAGATACATGAAAATCAAATGATGTTCAGTATAAAGTAAAGCCAGCAAAGTCCGATCAAGTGTAGTCCGAGGGCCATCAAAGAGATAGATATGAGTTCAGCACCGCTCTCTGGTTATGTTAGGATGATTCAGATGCTTGATAACAGCTGGGAAGAAACTGTCCCCGAATCTGGCGGTGTGCGTTTCCACGCTAGTAACGCTCTCTTGTAAGGGACCCGCTTTATTATAACTCGTCCGTCTTCTGTCCTCAGTCAGGGCTATGTAAAGGCAGTGCCGGCGGTGAATGTATGAACACGGGTCCGGCCTAGTGTCGTTTGAGAGATGAATGTTGGCAGAGCAGCGGGCGGCAAACGCCAATGAAACAGCACAGTGGGGTCTTTCTTTCGGGTGAGAGACCGGGCAACGCCTGGGATTGTTGAAAAGCAGCTCCTGCAACACTGCCGCGCTCCCTCAGTGCCGCACTCCGATGCCAGCCCAGTTTCTGCTCAGGGATCTGGAGTGGGAAGTGAACCCAAATTGTACTGACACGGGGACAGAACACTGACACAACTGGGGCAATAAGAGCAGCGACTGCACATCAGACCGGAGACATTGGCCGTGAAGCAATATGACACATCATGGAACGATTTAAGATTTATTTCATGTAATCTTCAAAATGTATCTATTTCCATTAAACAGTTCATTTGCTTTCCATCTGAAAGTTTCTCCCCTCCGTTTCAGGTGCGGTGTGGGCAGAGACGTATGTAACAGGAGTTGTGGGAAGAGCGATCACAATCGATTGTCCCTATGCAGCAGCGAACCGCTCAAACACAAAATACTGGTGTCATTGGCGGAGTAGCAGCCAGTGTGTAGTTTTAGTGGAAACAAACGGACAACACGGACGGAGCGGAAGAGTGTCAATCACAGATAACCCGGCACTAGGAATGTTTACTGTGACTGTGGAGGATCTTCACTCTGGAGATACAGGACGGTATTATTGTGGAATTAGATCACATTCCGACAATCGATTTCTTGACGTATATCTTCAAGTATCTGACGGTACGTTTCTCAGCGATTGACTTGATTTCTCCATTGAAATGCCCGATCCATGTTTTCTCCGGGTAGGTTCAGGGCAGCACCGATATCCCGAGGCTCCGCAGCGGTGCAGAGACCTGCGGGGAGCGGGCGGGGGTCGGGAAACCCCACACATGTTGCTCTCATCAAGTGCGGGCTCTGTCCCACTGAGCGGCTACCCACTTCAAGTGGGATGCTCACCACATTTCCCTGCCTCTGAACTGTAGGATATGTCACCCTGTCAGAGGTTTGCATTCCCACTCAATCCAATAATCCGTCAGGAACAGATCAGTGAGAAACAAGTGTTGCCCGCGGTCTGAATATCCGGAGAATCATAAACAGGGAATCAGTCCCCAGAGCTCAACAGACTGCGTTCAGTCCTCCCGGAGCAGACCAGCCCGCCCCCCGCCCCCACCTCAGGTCATGATCACGACAGGATTAAAAACGGGTTAATTTGTGTGAATCTCTGGAGGAACTCCAGTGATCTCACAAATTTAAAGTGAGTCTACTTGGCCGTTACTCCATAAAGTATTACCCTTACTTTTGTCAACGTGAATTGTGAAATGTAATTCCCGGTAGTTGTGCAGACGCTCAGAGGGGAAGTCCAGAAGAGAGTGTGAATGGTTTACATCAGCGAGCCCAAGCGTCGCCTCGGCCACAGTTTCGCTGAACACGTGCTTGGTCTGTCATGACCCAGAATCGTGCTTCATGGACACACCATCTTCAACCTCCCCCGCTGACGCAGAGCAGCAGCAGCAGTTTGCCCTGTCAGAGGTTTGCATTCAAACTAACAAACCGACAGATCAGTGCGCAACAAGTATTGCTCGCGGTCTGAATGCCCGGAGAATCATGAACAGGGAATCAGACCCCAGAGCTCAACAGACTGCGTTCAGTCCTCCCAGAGCAGACCAGCCCGCTCCCCGCCACCACCTCAGGGATCAGCCACTCCCTCCCCATCCCGCGGTCTCTCTCTCTCTCTCTCTCCCCCCCGTCCCGTCAATGCGCCCCCACCCCCAGTAGCCACTGACCACCCACCGCCCGGCAGCCTCTCCACACGGACATTACCCGGGTGGGAAAACAAGTATTGGAATTCTATTGAGTAACAGGTATTAAATTCCAGGGCGATGAAGAGCATTTTGGGGGCGCTGACTATCATCAGTAAGGGCATTCAGAATAGAACATGGAATGTTATGTTTCAGTTTTGCAGATGTGGAGTCCACTTTTGGAGTATTGTGTTCAGCTTTTGTCTCTTAGCTGTACAAGAAATACCTTAATGGTGGAAAGAGTACAGAAATGTTTTCCCACGATGTTGCAAGGACAGGGGGGATTGAGCTAGAGGGAGAGATTGAGTCCTTCAATGCGCCGCCATCCCCAGCATCCACTGACCACACCTCGCTAGCCAGCCTGCCGGCCTCTCCACCACGACATTACCCGGGTGGGACACGGAGTAAAGGAAAGCTAATGAGAACACACCATTATTTAACAGGGCACCCAGGAGAGTTTTTGGCGCGTTGACCTTCATCAGTAAGGGCATTCAGAACAGAACGGGATGTTATGTTTTAGCCGTACAGACGTTGACATGTCCGCACATGTGGTATTGTGTTCAGGTTTTGTCACTCAGATTTATGAAAAGAGCCCTTTGTGATGGAAAGAGTGCATAAACTATTTACCACAATGTTGTCGTGACACGAGGGATTGAGTTGGAGGACGAGATTGGGCAGACGAGGGCATCATTCTTTGGAGTCTACACTTTAAAAATGTATTTACAACTGAGGTGGAAGTCAGGATTGTGGACTCATTTGTCAGTTCAAATATTCCCTGCATTTGTCCAACTCAACTCTGTCGCAAATCCAACAGTTCCCCGGGGTCTGAGACTGAACCACTGTCCTCGCTCTATCCACCCTCCCCCAACTCTCTCTCCATCCTCTCCCCAATCCGCGGCCTGGTCGTTGTGAAAGGTTCAGGGCGAGCCGGGGTCATTTGGAACAGAACCTGTCCCCGATGCGCAGCGGGACATTTGGCTCCCAATTCAGTTTAGTTTATTGTCACGTGTACCGAGCTACAGTGAAAAGCTTTTTTGTTGCGTGCTAACCAGCCAGCAGAAAGACAATACGTGATTACAATCGATCCTCTGACAGTGCATAGATACATGAAAATCAAATGATGTTCAGTGTAAAGTAAAGCCAGCAAAGTCCGATCAAGTGTAGTCCGAGGGCCATCAAAGAGATAGATATGAGTTCAGCACCGCTCTCTGGTTATGTTAGGATGATTCAGATGCTTGATAACAGCTGGGAAAAACTGTCCCCGAATCTGGCGGTGTGCGTTTCCACGCTAGTAACGCTCTCCTGTAAGGGACCCGCTTTATTATAACTCGTCCGTCTTCTGTCCTCAGTCAGGGCTATGTAAAGGCAGTGCCGGCGGTGAATGTCTGAACACGGGTCCGGACTAGTGTCGTTTGAGAGATGAATGTTGGCAGAGCAGCGGGCGGCAAACGCCAATGAAACAGCAAAGTGGTGTCTTTCTGTCGGGTGAGAGGCCGGGCACCGCCTGGGATTGTTGAAAGGCAGCTCCTGCAACACTGCCGCGCTCCCTCAGTGCCGCACTCCGATGCCAGCACAGTTTCTGCTCAGGGATCTGGAGTGGGAAGTGAACCCAAATTGTACTGACCCGGGGACAGAACAGTGACACAACCGGGGCAATAACAACAGCGACTGCACTTCAGACCGGAGACATTGGCCGTGAAACAATATGACACATCATGGAACGATTTAAGTTTTATTTCATGTAATCTTCAAATGTATCTATTTCCATTCAACAGTTCATTTGCTCTCCATCTGAAAGTTTCTCCCCTCCGTTTCAGGTGCGGTGTGGGCAGAGACGTATGTAACAGGAGTTGTGGGAAGAGCGATCACAATCGATTGTCACTATGCAGCGGCGTACCGCTCAAACACAAAATACTGGTGTCAATGGTGGAGTGGCAAGTGTGGCTTTTTAGTGGAAACAAATGGACAACACGGACGGAGCGGAAGAGTGTCAATCACAGATAACCAGACACGAGGAATATTTACTGTGACTATGGTGAATCTTCAGTCTGGAGATAGAGGATGGTACAGCTGCGAATTAGATCACATTCCGACAATCGATTTTCTCACGTTCATCTCCAAGTATCTGACGGTACGTATCTCAGCGATTGACTTGATGTCAACATTGAAATACCTCATCTATGTTTTCTCCGGGTAGGTTCAGGGCAGCACCGATATCCCGAGGCTCCGCAGCGGTGCAGAGACCTGCGGGGAGCGGACGGGGGTGGGGAAACCCCACTCATGTTGCTCTCATCCAGTGCGGGCTCTGT
>NC_135976.1:32254594-32277038 GCF_053455715.1 Rhinoraja longicauda | reverse complement strand
AATCGTGGCAGAGTTTCAGATTAAAAGAGGATTTTAAAAACTGCAGATGCCGGAAATGTAAAACACAGAGAGATGGCGCTGCTGTGTACCGGCACAGTGGCAGACATGGTAGTTCTGGCTGCTGGGAGGATGGAGAGACACAGAGATGTATAAATCTAAATCGTGGATTGTGAGAAGAAGGAGGTGTTTGACGGGCATCTGAGTGGGTGAACACAGCGGGTCAGGCAGCATCTCGGGAGAGTAGGCATGAGTGTCGTTTCGTGTCGAGACCCTTCAGACCTATCTCTGCGGGTGACATTGTTGTCTTCTGTACTGGATTGTGTCCCTGTCGATTTCCTTCGAAATTGCTCTCCTGCATACACAGTTTGATTTTGATTAGACAAATGGGCAGCTTCCTTCTTGCTTTGAATGTCCGACTATGTTGCATAAACGATGCTCACTTTTCCTGCTTGCAATACCTGAAATATAAAAGAGAACCCAAGATTTGTGTGATGGTTTGTCTGATTTGTGGTCAGTTTTAATCACCATGTTTTCGGAAAGATGCTGTGAAGTTGGATAGGTTGCAAAGACTTCCAAGCATTTTGCCAGGACTCGAGTGCCTGAGTTATCGGGAGATGTTGAGTAGATTAGGACTTTATTTCTGGGAGCGCAGGAGGAAGAGGGATGATCTTACGGAGGGGTACTAAATTATGCGAGGATTAGATCGAGTAAATGTACAGAGTCTTTTAAGGAACATTTAAGGGAAAAATGGACAGGAGCATGAACAGGATAGGTTTAGAGGGTTAATGGCCAAGCAAGGGCAGATGGAACTGGTGTAGTTTGGGCGTGTTGGTCAGCAGGGGCAAGTTAGACCGAAGGGCCTGTTTCTCGGTTGTATGACTCGATGACTCTCTGTAGATGGATGGGTCAGATTCCAACCTGGCGGCTCTGGCTGAGATACAGAGATGGTGGATATTGGCGAGTGTTTGATTTTCAGATGTTCACCCAGTGTGTGACTGTTTGCTCCTTTCCAACAGAACCCGTGTCTGTTCCTGTGCTTGGATTTCTGTCACCAGCCAATGTCTCCTGTCTCGGGGGCTCAGTGCCAGTGTCCTGTGAGTCGGGCCGGGGATCCCTTCCCATTAGCTACAGTTGGTATGAAAACATCCCAGCTGTGGATTCAAAGATCTCAGAAAACAATACCCTGGATCTACATTGTCAATCCTTCAAACACCAGCACCATCAATATTATTGCAAAAGCTCAAATCAACGTGGAACAAAATCTAGTGAAATGGTCAACGTGTCCATCTCCAGCAGTGGCGTGTCCTGCAGTTTTCTCGTGAAAATCAACGGCCCTGGTAAGTAGTGGAGGGGACGAGGAGAAGAAATGGAAGTGGGGTTAGGGTGGTTCATAAGATCATCAGTGATAGAAGCAGAAATAGACCATTGAATCATGACTGATCTATTTTCCCCTCTTCACCCCATTTTCCCGCCTTCCCCATAAACCCCGACACTCTGAAATCCATGCACGTTAAATAATTACCTTATCAAGATTAAAACGATGGAATTATGGCCCATTCGTCAATACCTGGAGGCTGGGTTCTAGCAATAGATTTCCTAGTGCTGGTGTTGGCCAGCTTCCTGGCTAGAACTTCCTCTTATGTTCACACAGCTTTAAACTAGGTTTGCAGTAACATCTGTCCAAGAACTTTCACATTCCCGCCATCATCTCCACATGGCCGACACACAAAGATGGGAAGGGAACAGAAATTTTCAGTAAATGTGGCCACAGTTAACTCCTAGAGGACTGTATCAGCTTTCGTCCACTGTGTTAATTTTGCCCATTAAGTACCATCGATACTAATCCCATTTACCAGCCCCTCATCCACAGTCTTCTCAGACTTCACAATTCAAGTGCCTCCACCATCTAGGTATTAAAATATTCCTTGCTCAGACACCCTCCACATATTCTACTCCTTAACCCAACCCTATGTTCTCCACTTTTATGCACATCTGCTGTAATGATTTCCCACGAAGTACCCTATCTATGTTGCTCATAGCTTTGCGCACCTGTAATAGGTTCATACTTCCTCTCCTGTGGTGGAATAAAAACCGCATCAATCCAGCTTCTGCTCCGAACTGTAATGTTTCATCGCAGGCACCATCCCTCCTTTAGTTTAGTTTAGAGATCCAGCGTGGACGCTGCTGCCTTTCACCGATGCCCTCGTTCTATCCTACTCACAAGGGACAATTTACAGAAGCCAATTAACCACAAACCTGCAAATCTTTAGAGTGTGGGAGAAAAACGGAGCACTTGGGGAAAATCCACTCGGTCACAGGGAAAACATACAAACTCCGTGCAGATAGTACCTGAAATCAGGATCAAACCCGGGTCTCTGACGTTGTAAGGCAGCAACTCTTCCGCTGCGCCTTTCAGCCGCCCTACTGTTGGCGACCTGAGTTGTAACCAGCACTCCTGCTGGTCATGATGTCTCCCACTTGCTGCCAATTACACTGAAGGAATATTGCCCTGTCTATTAAGCCTATAAACTCCTTATATCGGACAAGCATGCTCTCTTGGTCAACTGCAAGTGAAAAGCAATGACACTGATTTTTAATTCCATGTTCCAACAGGACTTGAATATTCTTGTGAAACTTTGAAAAGATCCAATTATTCTTCAAGGTAAACTACTCTGCTTCCAATGAAATGTACCATGTGCTAATTGCTGGTGTTTTGATTGGGATTGCTTCAATTGAGAGAAAGTTGTGTCTTCCGTTCACTTGCATTAAAAGCCCGTGAGAGTATTGATCTAAATGCACAGTGACACAGCCAGTAGAACCACAGCCTCACTAGGACAAGACACCGGACGTCTATGTGTGTTCTGCATATTTTGCCTTTCAGTGTGTAGGAAGCATTTGTAAATGCTGGTTTAAACTCAATATAGGCACAAAAAACTGGAGTAACTCGGCGGGTCAGACAACATTTCTGGAAAAAAGGAATAGGTGACGTTTCGTGTCGAGACCGTTCTTCAGAGTGAGATTCAGGGGAAAGGGAAACGAGCGCGATATCGACGGTCATATAGAAAGATATAAAACAATGAATAAAAAATATGCAAAAAAGTTACGATGATCAAGGAAACGATCCATTAGTAGCTGTGGGCTAGGTGAAAACGAGTTGTACAGACAATGAGACACTACAAGGCAACAGTGAAATACGTAAAATGACCAGGGTGGGGGAGGGACGAAGAGAGAGGGGATGCAAAGATTATTTAAAGTTAGAGAAATCAATTTTTATATCGCTTGGCTGTAAGCTGCCAATGCGAAATACCTGGTGTTGTTAACTTCCTCCAATTTGTATTTGGCCTCGCTCTGAGAATGGAGGAAGCCCAGGACAGAACGGTCAGTGTGGGAATGGGAGGGGGTTAAAGTGTTTAGCAACTGGGAGATCATATATTCCCAGGTGGACTGAGCATAAATGTTCAGTGAAATGATCGCCCAGTCAACGTTTGGTTCTGCTGATGTATAAGAGTCCACACCTGATACAGCAGATGAGGTTGGAGGAGGTTCAAAATAACTCTGCCTAAACTGAAAGGACAGTTGAGGTCCTTGGATAGAGTTGAGGGAGGAGGTATAGTCACAGATGGTGCATTTCCTGCATTTGAAGTGGAAGGTACCTGGGGAGGGGGTGGTTTGAATGAGAAAGGATGAGATAACCAGGGAGGTGTAGGTCATAAAGTCATAAGGAATAGGAGTAGATTTGGGCCATTGACCAGGGTTGCAGAGGGAACGGTCTCCTGCACTCCATCCGGCACTTAAATGCACGGACCATCTCCAACACCACCCTCTCCTTTCTCGATCTCACCATCACAGGAGATTGACTATCGACTGATGTCTATTCTAAACCTACAGAGTCCCACAACTATGTAGGCCACACTTCTCCCCACAGAGTTTGTGTGAATGTGGTTGATGGACAGCGCAGACCTGACGGGCCAAATGGCCTGCTTCCATAAGGTGTCTCTCTATGGATCCTATGAACCCTAATATCAGGAAACATAACCAATGCCTTTTTACATGTTTCAAGCCTGTAACCAAAAGATAAATTTCTCTTTGAAACATTCTTCGAAACAATAGTTTAGAAGAATGAGGGGGGACCTCATTGAAACATATAGATTAGTGAAAGTCTTTGATAGACTGGATGAGGAGAGGATGTTTACTCCAGTGGGAGAGTCTAGGACTAGAGGCCATAGCCTCAGAATTGTATGTTATTTTGGGAAGGAGATGAGGAAAATGTTCTTTAGTCTGTGGAATTCTTTGCAATAGAATGCTGTGGAGGCAAAGTAAGTTGATATTGTTAAGGCAGACACAGATAGATTGTTCATTGGTACGGGTATTAGAGGTTTGGGGGAGAATGCACGCGAATGGGGCTAGGAGGGATAGATAGACCAGTCATCATATATCCGGAAGTGACGTGTGAGGACGCTGGCGTTGTTTGTTCGCCGCTTCTCACCACTTCTATTTTTGGATTAATTTTGCCGTTTTAAAAAAAAAAAATCTCAGATTTAAAAAAAATCTGTCTGCTTCAACAAATCCTTCTGCTTGACCTGGTATCATCTGCCCAGCTCTTCCACCGCTACTTCCGCACCCTTGGACTCCGCACCTTTGGACCTCTCACTCCTGTCTGTGCTCCTGTCTCTGCTGGCTTGGACTGTTCCCCTATGGGTTACCTGACAGCTAGCGCTGACGTCATCAAATTGCTAACGCTACCGCTACCGCTAACGCTAACAGATGCCTGGCTACCTCCTCTGCCTGCACGTCCTCAGCTCCCTATTAACCCTATTAACCCTCAGGCTGCTCAGCTTCCTCGGTCCTCCTCATAGCCCTTGCTCTGGATCAGCCTGTTGTGCCTGTTGTGACGTTTTGATCTGCTAGCCCGCGGTAGCCGGCTAACTTCTCCGGGCTCTATGCTCCTTCGCTCCTGCCTGGCATGGCACTGCCTGGCATGGCACTGAAGTACTTGGCTGCCAGGCTGCTCCAGCTCAACAACCACTCCACTCCACAATGCATCTCTGCCATCATCAACCACGGACTTCTACGACGACCCAGATACATCCACAGAGGCTCCGGTCACAAGTTTGTTTACTCCCAGACCGGTCACTCCATCCCTGCACTCTGGTCAGCTGATCGGACTTCCACTCGTCCATTACGTCATCGCAACAACGCACACGAGCGTGCCCCCTGTCTACAAGCCCTGGCTAAATCACCCGTGTCCATCCACACCACACAAAGCAACATGAAGCTCACTCTGCTCAACATCCGGTCCCTCAACAATAAAAGCCTCATTCTGAATGACTTCATCCTGGAAAATAAACTGGACTTCCTCTGTCTGACAGAAACCTGGCAACAAACTCTGGACTACCTCCCACTCAACCTCACTACACCCAACGGATACTCCTACATCAATAAACCACGCTCGGAAGACCGAGGTGGTGGGATTGCCGTAATTCACCGACAGGACTTCAAGATCAACCTCATCTCCATCTCATCTGCTCCTTCATTTGAACACCTGGCTTTCAAACTCTCTGGCCACACACAATTAGTCATGGCAGTTGTCTACCGCCCTCCCAAACCACACCCATCATTCCTTTCTGACTTCTCTGACTTTCTGACCCAGTTCTGTTCTCTCTCCGCCTCAATCCTCCTCCTCGGTGATTTCAACATCCATATGGACTCCACTGACTCCACAATAACCGCTGACTTCACTGAAATACTCAACTGCTTTAACCTCACTCAACACGTCAATTTTCCCACCCATAACCGTGGACACATTCTGGAACTTGTCTGCTCCACTGGACTAAATCTACATCACCTCTCTGGCTCCGACCCCACCCTCTCTGATCACTTAGCCATCACCATGTCTGTCAACATTCCCACCCCAGCTCCAAAGCAAAAACGCAAAATCAACTTCCGCAAGCTGAACTCTGTTTCACCTACCTCGCTCTCATCCTCCCTCTCTGAAATAATGTCCACCTCTCCCTTCGTTGACCTCCACAACCCCTCTGACCTCACTGACTACTACAACCGCACTCTCTCCTCCTGCCTCGACCAGCTTGCACCTATAAAAACCAAAACAGTTTCCTTCACCCACTCTGCTCCCTGGTTTACCCCTGAACTCCGCGTGCTGAAAACTCATGCCCGCCAACTTGAAAGACTCCGCAACAAAACAGGTCTCACAATTCACTCCCAAGGCTACAAAGACCACATACAGCACTATAAAGATGCCCTCTCCCGTGCCCACTCCACCTACTACTCTCAAATAATTCACTCTGGCTCCGGAAACCCAAAAACACTCTTCTCTACAATAAACAAACTCCTCAGCCCCCTGGACACCATCTCCCAATCATTCACAGTTGAAAAATGCACCACTTTCCTTTCATTCTTCCAAAGCAAAATAGACAACATCTACAGCACCTTAACCATGAACGCACCTGCTCCCCCTCAAACCACCTGCCCCCCCTTATCCTGTCAGCCCCTGCCTCAGTTCTCCCCAATCTCCACCACCGACCTCTCTGGCCTCTTCGCAGGAATAAAAACTGCCACCTGCTCTCTGGACCCCATCCCCTCCAGCTTTGTCAAGGCCTGCCTTCCTGCTCTCTCTCCACTTATCACTGCAACAATAAACTCCTCCCTGTCCACTGGCATCGTCCCGCCATCCCTCAAAATCGCTGCTGTCACCCCCATTCTGAAAAAACCTGGTCTAAACCCTGACACCCCAAACAACTTCAGACCAATCTCCAACCTACCCTTTCTGTCCAAAGTTTTGGAACGTGCTGTAGCTTCCCAACTCAAATACCACCTCTCTACCAATAAACTGTATGAAACTTTCCAATCCGGATTCCGCTCAAACCACTGTACTGAAACTGCGCTCCTCAAAATCACAAACGACATTCTCCTCTCCTCCGACACTGGCAACCTCAACATCCTCATCCTACTTGACCTCAGCGCGCCTTTGACACCATAAATCACTCCATTCTCCTCACCCGACTTGAAACCTCCCTTAACATCACCGGCACAGCCCTATCCTGGTTCAAATCTTACCTCTCTGACAGACATCAGTTCATCTCCATTAACAACTCTAAATCCCCCACCGCTCCTCTCCCCCAAGGTGTCCCCCAAGGCTCAGTCCTTGGCCCCCTCCTCTTCATCCTCTACCTGTTCCCCCTTGGTCAATTAATCCGCCGTCATGGTCTCAACTTCCACTGCTTCGCCGATGATATCCAGCTCCTCATCTCCACCAAGTCAATCTCCCCCACCACACACTCTACACTGACAAACTGCATCACTGAAATAAAATCTTGGCTTCAATCAAACTTCCTCAAACTCAATTGCAACAAATCTGAAATCATCATCATTGGTCCAAAAACGCTCACCAAATCCACCCAAAACTTCATCCTCAACATTGATGGTCTCCCAGTATCCACCTCACCTCACATCCGGAATCTTGGAATCATCCTTGATCAAACCCTCTCCTTCGACAAACACATCAAACACATCACAAAGACAGCCTTCTTCCACCTAAAAAACATTGCCCGTCTCCGTCCATCCCTCTCCTCCACAGCTGCAGAAACCCTCATCCACGCCTTCATCACCTCCCGTCTGGACTACTGCAACAGACTCCTCTATGGCGCACCCTCAAAAATCATCAATAAACTTCAATACATTCAAAACTCCGCTGCCCGTCTACTCACACACACCTCGATCCGTGACCATATCACCCCCGTCCTTTATAAACTCCACTGGCTCCCCATCCCCCAGAGAATCCAGTACAAACTCCTCCTCATGACCTACAAAGTCCTCCATAACCTGGCCCCATCCTACCTGACCGACCTCCTCCACAGGCACACTCCCACCTGCACCCTCCGCTCTGCCGCTGCCAATCTCCTATCCCCCCCACGTCCGGACTAAACTCAGATCCTGGGGGGACAGGGCTTTCTCCATCGCTGCTCCCATCCTATGGAACTCACTACCCCAAACCGTTAGAGACTCCTCCACACTCACCACATTCAAAACATCACTGAAGTCTCACCTGTTCAGTACTGCCTTCAACCACTGAAGGTCACCTCACCTTCTGTCTCCTTTCTCTGTTCATTTATTTATTTACTTATTTATCTATTTATTAATTTCCCTATGTTCTCAAAATCTCTGTAAAGCGTCTTTGAGTATATGAAAAGCGCTATATAAATAAAATGCATTATTATTATTATTATTATCATTGAATGGCGGAGTAGACTTGATGGGCCGAATGGCCTAATTCTACTCCTATTCCTTATGGCTTTGTGACCTTATGACCTTATTCTATAATAATATAAGTATATAATGTGCAAACCAGATATGTTAACTCATCAGAATGGGAATTGCACTGGTTTACGTCTCATTGTGTTGTGTACATACTTGGATGAAAGGAACAAGTTCCTCCATTTGCTGCTTTTCAGAGGGCGTTCCCTACAGTATTCACAATGACCGCTCCATCACGAACCTCATCCCATGCTGTGAGATGAGTACAGTTGCTAAACTCAAGTATTGCAGTTTATCTTTTCTGTGACTTGCTCTGGCGTGGTGCTGATAGGAAAATGTATTGTGAATTATGGGCTAAGACATCCCTCCTTGATATCACGTGGCATCACCATGCAATTGATCGGGTCATGCAGAAAAACGTCGCTGTCGCAGAATGTGAGAAAACAGTCTTGAATCAGACCGAATACAGCGATATTCCATCATAATATAGTCTTTCAAGTAGGAAGACATTGTTATTGATCTGATTACAATTGAAATAGATCTGACTTTCTATCACACTCATATGTTATGCTTGCGTTAGGAAATAAAAACGGTAATAAAAGCCACGCCTTTATGAGCGAACCTTTAACCGATTTTTCGAACACGATTCCTGCATCCACCCACCTACCGCGTTAATCCTAGTAATATCGAGGGTGTGAGATTAAGCATTATCATTTATAATTTAATTAATTAATTGGCCTCATCTGTTTCCATATTTATTGCCCCGCCTCCCTTCCACCATCAGAACTAATCTTTTAAAAATTATTCCTGTCTATCCATGTGAATTTTAACATAATCTTCGTATCAGCTGCATTTTTCTTTCTTCCAGGGTATTACGCTGTTCTTTGTATCCTTCCACATCCCCAATTTCCCTCTCCCCTGACTCCCAGTCTGAAGAAGGTTCTCGACACGAAACCTCGCGCATTCCTTCTCTCCAGAGATGCTGCCTCTCCCACTGTGTTTCTCCAGCATTTTCTGTCTATCTGCTCTGCATTCACTGGTTTCACTGCTCCATCTCAAAACAGAGTCTTCTCCGAATCCATGTAACCGTGTAATGTCTCAACCCCAGTCTTGTAGCCATGCCTCACAATGAGGACTGTTATTGGTGATCATAATTGTTCTCACCGCACTCCCCCACCCTCCCCCCCCCCCCCCCCCCACACCCCCTCCCCCCACCCCACCGTCTAACACCCGTTCATTCTCCCAGATCTCAATTGGCTCTCCTGCTATGCCCCGCTCCACTCCACCAAGATTAGGAAGCAAATAACAGGTAAATGCTTGAAAGATAAACCGTCTCGTTTCCTCCCATTGATACTGTATCTCTTGCCCTTTGCTCAGTTACATCGCATGGACTGTGGGGCGCTGGCTGCTCTTTCTCCTGCTTCTGATCTGGAGTATCTCAATCGCGTTCTTCACAAGAGCCTCCAAGGTAAGTTTTATTGTCATCATGTTCATAAATTATATCAGCAGAATTAGGCCATTCAGCCCATCATGTCTAATCCGCTCTCAATCACAGCTGATCTATCCTTCCCTCTCGATCCCATTATTCTGCCATCTTCCCATAACATAGAAACATAGAAATATAGAAACATAGAAAATAGGTGCAGGAGTAGGCCATTCGGCCCTTCGATCCTGCACCGCCATTCAATATGATCATGGCTGATCATCCAGCTCAGTAACCTGTACCTGCCTTCTCTCCATACCCCCTGATCCCTTTAGCCACAAGGGCCACATCTAACTCCCTCTTAAATATAGCCAATGAACTGGCCTCAACTACCTTCTGTGGCAGAGAATTCCACAGACTCAGCACTCTCTGTGTGAAGAAATGTTTTCTCATCTCGGTCCTAAAAGACTTCCCCCTTATCCTTAAGCTGTGACCCCTGGTTCTGGACTCCCCCAACATCGGGAACAATCTTCCGGCATCTAGCCTCTCCAATCCCTTAAGAATTTTATATGTTTCTATAAGATCCCCCCTCAGTCTTCTAAATTCCAGCGAGTACAAGCCCAGTCTATCCAGTCTTTCCTCATATGAAAGTCCCGCCATCCCAGGGATCAATCTGGTGAACCTTCTCTGTACTCCCTCTAAGGCAAGAATGTCTTTCCTCAGGTTAGGAAACCAAAACTGCACACAATACTCCAGGTGCGGTCTCACCAAGGCCCTGTACAACTGCAGCAGAAACTTCCTGCTCCTAAACTCAAATCCTCTTGCTATGAATGCCAACATACCATTCGCTTTCTTCACTGCCTGCTGCACCTGCATGCTTGCTTTCAATGACTGGTACACCATGACACAAAGGTCACGTTGCATCTCCCCTTCTCCCAATCGGTCACCATTCAGGTAATACTCTGCTTTCCTCTTCTTGCAGCCAAAGTGGATAACCTCACATTTATCCACATTATATTGCATCTCCCATGCATTTGCCCACTCGCCTAATCTATCCAAGTCACTCTGCAGCCTCCTAGCATCCTCCTCGCAGCTAACACTGCCACTCAGCTTCGTGTCATCCGCAAACTTAGAGATGTTGCATTCAATTCCCTCGTCCAAATCATTAATATACACTGTAAATAACTGGAGTCCCAGCACTGAGCCTTGCGGTACCCCACTAGTCACTACCTGCCATTCCGAAAAGGACCCGTTTATTCCTACTCTTTGCTTCCTGTCCGCCAACCAATTTTCTATCCACCTCAACACTGAACCCTCAATACCGTGTACACCAATCTCCTATGTGGGACCTTGTCGAAGGCCTTCTGAAAGTCCAGATATAACACATCGACTGGTTCTCCCTTATCCACTCTACTAGTTACATCCTCGAAAAATTCTATAAGATTCGTCAGACATGATTTGCCTTTGGTAAATCCATGCTGACTTTGTCCGATGATTTCACCACTTTCCAAATGTGATGCTATCACATCTTTAATAACTGACTCTAGCATTTTCCCCACTACCGATGTTAGGCTAACTGGTCTAGAATTCCCCGTTTTCTCTCTCCCTCCCTTTTTAAAAAGTGGGGTTACATTAGCTACCCTCCAGTCCTCAGGAACTACTTCAGAATCTAAAGAGTTTGGAAAAATTATCACTAATGCATCCACTATTTCTGAGGCTACTTCCTTAAGCACTCTGGGATGCAGCCTATCTGGCCCTGGGGATTTATCTGCCTTTAATCCATTTAATTTACCTAACACCACTTCCCGACTAACCTGGATTTCCCTCAGTTCCTCCATCTCATTAGACCCCCGGTCCCCCGCTATTTCCGGCAGACGGTTTATGTCTTCCTTAGTGAAGACAGAACCAAAGTATTTGTTCAATTGGTCTGCCATGTCCTTGTTCCCCATGATCAATTCACCTGTTTCCGACTGCAAGGGACCTACATTTGTCTTAACTAATCTTTTTCTCTTGACATATCCATAAAAGCTTTTGCAGTCAGTTTTTATGTTCCTTGCCAGTTTTCCCTCATAATCTATTTTCCCTTTCCTAATTAAGCTCTTTGTCCTCCTTTGCTGGACTCTGAATTTCGCCCAGTCCTCTGTTATGCTACTTTTTCTGGCTAATCTGTATGCTTTATCTTTTGTTTTAATACTATCCTTGATTTCCCTTGTTAGCCACGGATGCACTACCTTTCCTGGTTTGTTCTTTTGCCAAACTGGGATGAACACTTGTTGTAGTTCATCCATGCGACCTTTAAATGCCTTCCATTGCATGTCCACCGTCAACCCTTTCAGCATCAATCGCCAGTCTATCTTGGACAATTCACGCCTCATACCCTCAAAGTTACCTTTCTTTAAGTTCAGAACACTTAAGATAACCCTTGACATCTTTATTTATTAAGAATATGAAAATCTCCGCCTTAAAAATATCAATTGGCATGGATAGATATAAAAATCCTCGGCTAACTCAGCGGGACGGGCAGCATCTCCGGTAAGAATTGACCTGGCCTTCATAGCCTCCTGTGGCAATGAAATCCATAGATTCACCACTCTCTGGCCAAAGCAATCCCTTCTCGTCGCCGAAAGTATCCAAGCGGTTTCCATTAATGCATTCAAATATCCTGTCCATTGATGGATACAGAAACCGTGCACGTTTTCATATCCTGAAGTCAAACCAAATCTCTATATGGATGATATCCCGAGGTTTTGTCAGGTTGTGCGTGTGCAGGGTGGATTTCTGTGCCTGGTGTGGATTCGTTGGGGTCCACCTTGCAGACAGCATTGTGTTGGGAGTGGTCGGGTCAAATAAAGCGTGATTCCCACTGTCAATGAGTCTGATGACTTCACATTGTCTTTTGCAGAGACGCGATAAATCAGAACCTGGCCACTCGGCCCACGAATTACAGTGAAGACTCCTAGCTTACACCAACAGTGAGGGAATTCAGCACCGCGATGAAATATTTAGGCATCATCCTGCTTTGTCAACTCATATCAATTGGACAGAATATATGTCTCTTGCAATTCAATTAACGATTCCATGAAAGTGTCTTCAAAGCAATGTTTCAAACTTTCCAAACCATATCTGTTTCCAAACCCCATTTCCCGCACTAATCTTAATTTTTGTCACCTCTTCCAAGGTCTCTTTCGTAACCTTCGAACCATTGTTTTAACCTTTGCATGTTTTCTGCTGCTCCAGAGCCTGACACTATCTTAAACTATATTCTATACATTTAACTTCCTGGAAAAAAATGTTTTTTACGGATTAATGAACACCACTGCATCAGAACGTTTCTTAATAAATTGTTGTGGTCAACGAATTGCTTGTCTAATTTGTTTTGTTTAGACGGCAACTTCAGTGAAGAAGAACAGACTGCAATCAGACTGCTGGATATTCCTCCTGTTGCCAAACGTTAAAGGCGTTTAGGAAAATCAATCAATTAATCTTTCAGGCCATGCTGTCCCATCAGAAGAAAATTATGCAACGACATTGTTCTGACTATTAGCCTTATTTTTCTCTCCACCGATGCTGGCTGGCGCGCTAAGCACAATCAACTGCTGCAGATTTCATTTCCCACATGCAACTAATTTTTATGTAGGAAGGAACTGCAGATGCTGGTTTAACCTGAAGGTAGACCTAAATTTCTGGGGTAACTCAGCGTGACAGGCGGCATCTGTGGATCGATCAGATAGGTTTAGGTGGACTGAGCGGCGGTGTGCAGCGAAACGATCGCTGAGCCTGCGCTTGGTTTCTCTTCTCGGCGATCGTTTCGCTGAACAGCTCCGCTCAGTCCTCCTAAACATACCTGATATCCCGGTCGCTAAACACTTTAACTGCCCCTCCCATTCCCACATTGACATTTCTGTCCTGGGCATCTTCCATTGTCAGAGTGAGGCCCAGCGCAAATTGGAGGAACGGCACCTCATATTTCGCTTGGACAGCTTACACCCCAGCGGTGTGAAGATTGACTTCTCTAACTTCAAGTACCACTTGCTTTCCGTCGCAAACCACCCCCCCCCCCCCCCCCCCACTTCCCAGTCCAACGATAAATGTGACTGTCTCCGACTACCGTTTATCTCTCATTGCCTTGTGGATACCTTCTCCCAGCAAACAATGATCTATTCTACATTTTCCTTGATCTCCATCCCCTTTGTCTCATTTTCACACCTTACAATCCCTTATCCAAATATCTCCCGCTCCCCTGACTTCAGTCTAAAGAAGGGTCTCGACCCGAAACGTCACCCATTCCTTTCATACAGAGATGCTGCCTGTCCCGCTGAGTTACTCCAGCATTTTGTACAACTATTGTGTTTTTTGATTGAGTGATTGAAAGATACAGAATGGATACAGACCATTCTAGTTCTGTATTATCCCACTTTCGCGTCTTTTGATTACAGTAATATTGATAAACATTTCAACGCTGCAACGAGTTATTCATTTTGGCCACGGTACAAAGCAGTTAAAGGACCATAAATAGTGGAAAGTCTATTCTAGTGCAGAACAAAATGGTTGAGTTGCAGCTTGCAAGAACGGGATGTGAAACTGCAAATACATTGTGTTGCTTTTCTGAGCCTGACTTGTGACTGTAACCCCGCCCATGAAAGGACTATGAAGGATGATGTTTTAAAATAAGAAATGGTGACCTGCAATAATGGAGTAATACCATAAATTTCGGGAAGCGTCAAGGATTGATTTGGGTAAAATGTCCCACTGACAAAGATAAATATTCTCCACACAGTAAGCGATGAGACGAGGAAGTGAAACCAGAGGAAGTGAAACCAGAGGCTCAGTTCAGGGATATCCGATGGGTGCTGTGTAGCCAGAGATACGTGCAGACCCTGTGGTCACCCTAATGCTGCCTGGCCCGCTCAAATCGAGCTTGTTAATGTTCTAATGGGAGTCAATGGTGTCAAGTTAGGAGGAGGGGGAGTTCAACAAGATCTGGGTGTCCTAGTGCATCAGTCAATGAAATGAAGCATGCAGGTACAGCAGGCAGTGAAGAAAGCCAATGGAATGTTGGCCTTCATAACAAGAGGAGTTGAGTATAGGAGCAAAGAGGTCCTTCTACAGTTGTACCGGGCCCTGGTGAGACTGCACCTGGAGTACTGTGTGCAGTTTTGGTCTCCAAATTTGAGGAAGGATATTCTTGCTATGGAGGGCGTGCAGCGTAGGTTCACTAGGTTAATTCCCGGAATGGCGGAACTGTCGTATGTTGAAAGGCTGGAGCGATTGGGCTTGTATACACTGGAATTTAGAAGGATGAGGGGGGATCTTACTGAAACATATAAGATAATTAGGGGATTGGACACATTAGAGGCAGGAAACATGTTCCCAATGTTGCGGGAGTCCAGAACAAGGGGCCACAGTTTAAGAATAAGGGGTAGGCCATTTAGAACGGAGATGAGGAAGAACTTTTTCAGTCAGAGAGTGGTGAAGGTGTGGAATTCTCTTCCTCAGAAGGCAGTGGAGGCCAGTTCGTTGGATGCTTTCAAGAGAGAGCTGGATAGAGCTCTTAAGGATAGCGGAGTGAGGGGGTATGGGGAGAAGGCAGGAACGGGGTACTGATTGAGAGTGATCAGCCATGATCGCATTGAATGGCGGTGCTGGCTCGAAGGGCTGAATGGCCTACTCCTGCACCTATTGTCTATTGTCTATTGTCTATTGAACTGGAGCTTTTCCCCACTGCAAGACATCCCAAAGCGCCTCACACATGGGGGAGATACATGGTCTGAAATGGAGTAACTCAGCGGGAGAGGCAGCATCTCTGGACAGAAAGAATGGGTGGAAACTATTTTTCATTTGAAACATGAAGAATGGTTTTAGAGGAGGCTTCTGGCTTGGAGTGTACTTTAATCTAATATGTTCAAACAGTCATATCTTTCTTCACACTGAACAGAAAACAGCTCCTAACAAAAGATGCTTTAATGTGAGTCGCCAACGCCCAGCAAACTTCAGTGGCGGACACGCCAGTGTGTTACACCGACACCACAGATGTGCACAACCCGAATAATCTGCACTGTCCCCCTGAAAGTAACACACACTGAACAATAGCCAGCAATAAATATGAAGTTATATTAAACTGCAACTACTTGCGTACATAAATAATTTAATCGTTGCAAGCAGATGTACAAAGTCAACAAATGAAATATACATGAGCACAACTCTACTAATTTATTAGCTTTGTGTTGCAAAGAACACAAGTCAACAATTCAATTCACTGTGCATATTCTACCTTGCTTTATCTTCACTAAGTGTATCACTTCGCCCTTGTTTGAGTTACATTACACATGTCAGTGACATTCCACATCCCGCTTTCCCAGCTGATCTCCATCCTGTGGTAATTCCAGACAAACGTCTTCACAGTCCACTACCCCATTAATTGTCATTTTCAAAACATGAATATCACGACAATAGTGCTTCAAAGTTTGAATTAAAGACTTTACAGTGACAGAAGAGAGGAGTGGGTCGAACTCCAATCAACAGCTGATTTCAGGTGAAAAGGCCGTACTTCCTTTCGCCAGCTTCCTGTTTTGCCCCTTGTCAACAGCAATATGACAAAACAAAAGTTCCAATGATTATATGTCATTATGTCTATTTTCTCCAGAGTGGCCCGCAAAGTTGCTCCTGCATTATTTTGTCTACCATTATTCCCACCACTGTTCATTGTTAACAGACTCTGAGTACACCGTATACACTTGTATACACTGGAATTTAGAAGGATGAGGGGGGATCTTATTGAAACATATAAGATAATTAGGGGATTGGACACATTAGAGGCAGATAACATGTTCCCAATGTTGGGGGAGTCCAGAACAAGGGGCCACAGTTTGAGAATAAGGGGTAGGCCATTTAGAACGGAGATGAGGAAGAACTTTTTCAGTCAGAGGGTGGTGAAGGTGTGGAATTCTCTGCCTCAGAAGGCAGTGGAGGCCAGTTCGTTGGATGCTTTCAAGAGAGAGCTGGATAGAGCTCTTAAGGATAGCGGAGTGAGGGGGTATGGGGAGAAGGCAGGAACGGGGTACTGATTGAGAGTGATCAGCCATGATCGCATTGAATGGCGGTGCTGGCTCGAAGGGCTGAATGGCCTACTCCTGCACCTATTGTCTATTGTCTATTGTCTATTGTACAGAGATACCCGCCGCTCCATCCTTACGGATCCATCATACTTGACGATGTGGTCCAGGCAGCTGCAATACCAACATTTAGCGGGCACTTGGACAGGTCCATGGATAGGGAAGGTTTGGGGAGATATGGGTCGGTGGGCAAATTTGACTAACTTAGCTAAGCATATTGGTCCAACGCATTGGGGAGAAGGGCCTGTTTCCGTGCTGTATGACACTGTGATCATCTGACCCAACCATGTGTTAAATATAACCCAGAGCCTTTCACACTGTTACGTGTCGAGCTGCTACTGGCTCAATACGATTCACGATCTGAGTTCCTGTTCCCATCTTCCTCATTGCTATTTGTGCGATGCGTTTGTATCTGAGAGAGAGCTGAGCGACAGTCCAGTGCTGGCCTTGTTACTATGGATAAAACAATGTGGATTCCCATTCTCCTCATCACCTCGCTTCCCGGTGAGTGAAAGCCTGATCTAGATATTCCAATGATCAATGTTAGTTGGGGTCCCGTGCACCCTTTCCACAGCAGAGATGGTTAAGTATATGTAGACATGTAATGGGGGAAATTGAACGCAGTGCATTGTGGTGATGGATCTGAAATCACATTTGAATATCTAGACTTTTTTCGTAGTTTAACCACTGTTGACACATGGTCTGATTGCATCCTGATGATAGTTTATAGGCATAAAATAGCGAATGAATTTGGAGCAGATACTCCAAGACACCCGGACCGAAGGTCAGAGGTTCCAACCTCACCAGGAAGTTAATTCTACACTTTTAAAATGTGCTTACAACTGAGGTGGAAGTCAGGATTGTGGACTCATTTCGTCAGTTCAAATATTCCCTGCATTTGTCCAACTCAACTCTGTCGCAAATTCAACAGTTCCCCGGGGTCTGAGACTGAACCACTGTCCTCGCTCTATCCACCCTCCCCCAACTCTCTCTCCATCCTCTCTCCAATCCGCGGCCTGGTCGTGCTGAAAGGTCCAGGGCGAGCCGGGGTCATTGGGAACAGAACCTGTCCCGGATGAGCAGCGGGACATTTGGCTCCCAATTCAGTTTAGTTTATTGTCACGTGTACCGAGCTATAGTGAAAAGCTTTTTTGTTGCGTGCTAACCAGCCAGCAGAAAGACAATACGTGATTACAATCGATCCTCTTACAGTGCATAGATACATGAAAATCAAATGATGTTCGGTGTAAAGTAAAGCCAGCAAAGTCCGATCAAGTGTAGTCCGAGGGCCATCAAAGAGATAGATATGAGTTCAGCACCGCTCTCTGGTTATGTTAGGATGATTCAGATGCTTGATAACAGCTGGGAAAAACTGGCCCCGAATCTGGCGGTGTGCGCTTCCATGCTAGTAACGCTCTCTTGTAAGGGACCCGCTTTATTATAACTCGTCCGTCTTCTGTCCTCAGTCAGGGCTATGTAAAGGCAGTGCCGGCGGTGAATGTCTGAACACGGGTCCGGCCTAGTGTCGTTTGAGAGATGAATGTTGGCAGCGCAGCGGGCGGCAAACGCCAATGAAATGGCACAGTGGTGTCTTTCTGTCGGGTGAGAGGCCGGACACCGCCTGGGATTGTTGAAAGGCGGCTCCTGCAACACTGCCGCGCTCCCTCAGTGCCGCACTCCGATGCCAGCACAGTTTCTGCTCAGGGATCTGGAGTGGGAAGTGAACCCAAATTGTACTGACACGGGGACAGAACACTGACACAACTGGTGCAATAACAGCACTGCTTGCACGTCAGACCGGAGAAATTGGCCGTGAAGCAATATGACACATCATGGAACGATTTAAGTTTTATTTCATGTAATCTTCAAAATGTATCTATTTCTATTAAACTGTTCATTTGCTCTCCATCTGAAAGTTTCTCCCCTCCGTTTCAGGTGCGGTGTGGGCAGAGACGTATGTAACAGGATTTGTGGGAAGAGCGATCACAATCGATTGTAACTATGCAGCGGAGTACAGCTCATACACAAAATACTGGTGTCAATGGCGGACTGACAAGTGTGGAGTTTTAGTGGAAACAAATGGACAACACGGACGGAGCGGAAGAGTGTCAATCACAGATCACCCGGCACTAGGAATGTTTACTGTGACTATGGAGGATCTTCACTCTGGAGATACAGGACGGTATTATTGTGGAATAATTTAGTATCGCATTCCGACAATCGATTTCTTGACGTATATCTTCAAGTATCTGACGGTACGTTTCTCAGCGATTGACTTGATTTCTCCATTGAAATGCCTGATCCATGTTTTCTCCGGGTAGGTTCAGGGCAGCACCAATATCCCGAGGCTCCGCAGCGGTGCAGAGACCTGCGGGGAGCGGGCGGGGGTCGGGAAACCCCACACATGTTGCTCTCATCAAGTGCGGGCTCTGTCCCACTGAGCGGCCACCCACTTCAAGTGGGATGCTCACCACATTTCCCTGCCTCTGAACTGTAGGATATGTCACCCTGTCAGAGGTTTGCATTCACACTCAAACCAATAATCCGTCAGGAACAGATCAGTGAGAAACAAGTGTTGCCCGCGGTCTGAATATCCGGAGAATCATAAACAGGGAATCAGTCCCCAGAGCTCAACAGACTGCGTTCAGTCCTCCCGGAGCAGACCAGCCCGCCCCCCGCCCCCACCTCAGGTCATGATCACGACAGGATTAAAAACGGGTTAATTTGTGTGAATCTCTGGAGGAACTCCAGTGATCTCACAAATTTAAAGTGAGTCTACTTGGCCGTTACTCCATAAAGTATTACCCTTACTTTTGTCAACGTGAATTGTGAAATGTAATTCCCGGTAGTTGTGCAGACGCTCAGAGGGGAAGTCCAGAAGAGAGTGTGAATGGTTTACATCAGCGAGCCCAAGCGTCGCCTCGGCCACAGTTTCGCTGAACACGTGCTTGGTCTTTCATGACCCAGAATCGTGCTTCATGGACACACCATCTTCAACCTCCCCCGCTGACGCAGAGCAGCAGCAGCAGTTTGCCCTGTCAGAGGTTTGCATTCAAACTAACAAACCGACAGATCAGTGCGCAACAAGTATTGCTCGCGGTCTGAATGCCCGGAGAATCATGAACAGGGAATCAGACCCCAGAGCTCAACAGACTGCGTTCAGTCCTCCCAGAGCAGACCAGCCCGCTCCCCGCCACCACCTCAGGGATCAGCCACTCCCTCCCCATCCCGCGGTCCCTCTCTCTCTCTCTCTCTCCCCCCGTCCCGTCAATGCGCCCCCACCCCCAGCAGCCACTGACCACCCACCGCCCGGCAGCCTCTCCACACGGACATTACCCGGGTGGGAAAACAAGTATTGGAATTCTATTGAGTAACAGGTATTAAATTCCAGGGCGATGAAGAGCATTTTGGGGGCGCTGACTATCATCAGTAAGGGCATTCAGAATAGAACATGGAATGTTATGTTTCAGTTTTGCAGATGTGGAGTCCACTTTTGGAGTATTGTGTTCAGCTTTTGTCTCTTAGCTGTACAAGAAATACCTTAATGGTGGAAAGAGTGCAGAAATGTTTTCCCACGATGTTGCAAGGACAGGGGGATTGAGCTAGAGGGAGAGATTGAGTCCTTCAATGCGCCGCCATCCCCAGCATCCACTGACCACACCTCGCTAGCCAGCCTGCCGGCCTCTCCACCACGACATTACCCGGGTGGGACACGGAGTAAAGGAAAGCTAATGAGAACACACCATTATTTAACAGGGCACCCAGGAGAGTTTTTGGCGCGTTGACCTTCATCAGTAAGGGCTTTCAGAGCAGAACGGGATGTTATGTTTTAGTCGTACAGACGTTGACATGTCCGCACATGTGGTATTGTGTTCAGGTTTTGTCACTCAGATTTATGAAAAGAGCCCTTTGTGATGGAAAGAGTGCATAAACTATTTACCACAATGTTGTCGTGACACGAGGGATTGAGTTGGAGGACGAGATTGGGCAGACGAGGGCATCATTCTTTGGAGTCTACACTTTAAAAATGTATTTACAACTGAGGTGGGAGTCAGGATTGTGGACTCATTTGTCAGTTCAAATATTCCCTGCATTTGTCCAACTCAACTCTGTCGCAAATCCAACAGTTCCCCGGGGTCTGAGACTGAACCACTGTCCTCGCTCTATCCACCCTCCCCCAACTCTCTCTCCATCCTCTCCCCAATCCGCGGCCTGGTCGTTGTGAAAGGTTCAGGGCGAGCCGGGGTCATTTGGAACAGAACCTGTCCCCGATGCGCAGCGGTACATTTGGCTCCCAATTCAGTTTAGTTTGTTGTCACGTGTACCGGGCTACAGTGAAAAGCATTTTTGTTGCGTGCTAACCAGCCAGCAGAAAGACAATACGTGATTACAATCGATCCTCTTACAGTGCATAGATACATGAAAAGGAAATAAGGTTCACTGTAAGGTAAACCCAGCAATATCCGATCACGGGTAGTCCGAGGGTCATCAAAGAGATAGATAGGATTTCAGCACTGCTGTCTGGTTGTGGTAGGATGAATCAGATGTTTAATAACAGCTGGGAAGAAACTGTCCCCGATTCTGGCGGTGTGCCTTTTCACGCTAGTAATGCTCTCCTGTAAGGGACCCGCTTTATCCGAACTCGTCCGCCCTCTGTCCTCAGTCAGGGCTAGTGTCGTTTGAGAGATGAATGTTGGCAGCGCAGCGGGCGGCAAACGCCAATGAAACAGCACAGTGGGGTCTTTCTTTCGGGTGAGAGACCGGGCACCGCCTGGGATTGTTGAAAGGCAGCTCCTGCAACACTGCCGCGCTCCCTCAGTGCCGCACTCCGATGCCAGCACAGTTTCTGCTCAGGGATCTGGAGTGGGAAGTGAACCCAAATTGTACTGACACGGGGACAGAACACTGACACAACTGGGGCAATAACAGCAGCGACTGCACTTCAGACCGGAGACATTGGCCGTGAAACAATATGACACATCATGGAACGATTTAAGTTTTATTTCATGTAATCTTCAAAATGTATCTATTTCCATTAAACAGTTCATTTGCTCTCCATCTGAAAGTTTCTCCCCACCGTTCCAGGTGCGGTGTGGGCAGAGACGTATGTAACAGGAGTTGTGGAAGAACGATCACAATCGATTGTCACTATGCAGCAGAGTACAGCTCAAACACAAAACACTGGTGTCAATGGCGGAGTGGCAAGTGTGGAGTTTTAGTGGAAACAAATGGACATCGCGGACGGAGCGGAAGAGTGTCAATCACAGATAACCCGACACGAGAATATTTACTGTGACTGTGGTGAATCTTCAGTCTGAAGATACAGGATGGTACAGCTGTGGAATTAGTTCATATCTCAACAATCCAAGGTTTGACGTACAGCTTCAAGTATCTGACGGTACGTTTCTCAGCGATTGACTTGATGTCTCCATTGAAATGCCTGATCCATGTTTTCTCCGGGTAGGTTCAGGGCAGCACCGATATCCCGAGGCTCGGCAGCGGTGCAGAGACCTGCGGGGAGCGGGCGGGGGTGGGGAAACCCCACTCATGTTGCTCTCATCCAGTGCGGGCTCTGTCCCACTGAGTGGCCACCCACTTCAAGTGGGATGCTCACCACATTTCCCTGCCTCTGAACCGT
>NC_135976.1:32218108-32254094 GCF_053455715.1 Rhinoraja longicauda | reverse complement strand
TGGGGGCGGGGAGCGGGCTGGTCTGATCTGGGAGGACTGACGCAGTCTGTTGAGCTCTGGGGTCTGATTCCCTGTTCATGGTTCTCCGGGCATTCAGACCACGAACAACACTTGTTTCTCACTGATCTGTCGGTTTGTTAGTTTGAATGCAAACCTCTGACAGGGCAAACTGCTGCTGCTGCTCTGCGTCAGCGGGGGAGGTTGAAGATGGTGTGTCCATGAAACACGATTCTGGGTCATGACAGACCAAGCACGTGTTCAGCGAAACTGTGGCCGAGGCGACGCTTGGCTCGCTGATGTAAACCATTCTCACTGTCTTCTCGACTTCCCCTCTGAGCGTCTGCACAACTACCGGCAATTACATTTCACAATTCACTTTGACAAAAGTAAGGTTAATAGTTTATGGAGTGACGGCCAAGTAGACTCACTTTAAATTTGTGAGATTACTGGAGTTCCTCCAGAGATTCACACAAATTAACCCGATTTTAATCCGGTCATGATTATGAAATTGCACATCCTTGATTATAAATAACGATGGGCCCAAACAGAATGAATTTGTTTGCTTCCTCTGTCTCAAAGTGACTGTGAGACCTTAAGCGGCAGCCAGAAAATCCATTTTAAAGGCAGAATCCGGATATTTGAAGGATTGTACTCAACCCGTTGTGATAAGTGCAGGTCTTTCTCTTCCTTCGAAGCTCAACACGCCCCAGGTGAAAGCAACAGGCAATTATTTGCCTGTCCCCCAAAGAAACTCTCGCATTTTACATCATGAGCTCACAGTGGCTGCAATGATGCCGTCTGCAGATACCAAGAAACCCTCGAACATCGCCACAAGGTGAAAAGCAGCAGCTACAAGGACACGAGAGGAATTGTGAAACAGTATTCCCACGGGAAAATGACACTCACCGATATTGTTGATTTCTGTCACATAACTGCACGTTCCTGCTTCGCTGAAGACTTTCACGTTTAGTATTTCACTGTATGCTGTCCCACGACCATTTGAGGCTCTGCAGTAATATCGACGGTGTTGTCCTCTGAGGATTCCACAACTCAGATTCAGTTGATTGCTATTCGAGATCGTTGAAAGCTCAGACCCTTTCTCTTCATACCATGTGTAATCGATGGGAAGGGATCCACGGACAGACTCGCAGGACACTAATACTGAGCCTCCGAGACGTGAGACATTTGCTGGTGACAGATATCCGAGCACAGGAACAGATACAGGTTCTGTGTGGAAGGTTTAAACATTTAGACTCCTGTGTAAACATCTAGAAAACAAACACTTGCATGGACGTCGTGTCCAATCTCTCCCTCTAACTCAATCCCTCCTGTCCTGGCAACATCGCGGTAAATTCTTTCTGCACTCTTTCCTCATAAAGACATTCCTCGTACAGGTGAGAGACAAGTGTTCAACACAATACTCCAAAAGTGGACTCTACATCTGCACAACTGAAACATAACATTCCATGTTCTATTCTGAATGCCCTTACTGATGATGGTCAGCGACCCCAAAATGCTCTTCATCGCCCTGGAATTTAATGCCGTTTATTCAATAGAATTCCAATACATGTTTTCACACCCGGGTAATATCCGGGTGGAGAGGCTGCCGGGCGGTGGGTGATCGGCGGCTGCTGGGGGTGGGGGCGCATTGACAGGACAGGGGGAGAGAGAGAGAGAGAGACCGGGGGTGGGGAGGGAGTCACTGATCCCTGAGGTGGGGGCGGGGAGCTGGCTGGTCTGCTCCGGGAGGACTGAACGCAGTCTGTTGAGCTCTGGGGTCTGATTCCCTGTTCATGATTCTCCGGGCATTCAGACCGCGAGCAATACTTGTTGCGCACTGATCTGTCGGTTTGTTAGTTTGAATGCAAACCTCTGACAGGGCAAACTGCTGCTGCTGCTCTGCGTCAGCGGGGGAGGTTGAAGATGGTGTGTCCATGAAGCACGATTCTGGGTCATGACAGACCAAGCACGTGTTCAGCGAAACTGTGGCCGAGGCGACGCTTGGGCTCGCTGATGTAAACCATTCACACTCTCTTCTGGACTTCCCCTCTGAGCGTCTGCACAACTACCGGGAATTACATTTCACAATTCACGTTGACAAAAGTAAGGGTAATACTTTATGGAGTAACGGCCAAGTAGACTCACATTAAATTTGTGAGATCACTGGAGTTCCTCCAGAGATTCACACAAATTAACCCGTTTTTAATCCTGTCGTGATCATGACCTGAGGTGGGGGCGGGGGGCGGGCTGGTCTGCTCCGGGAGGACTGAACGCAGTCTGTTGAGCTCTGGGGACTGATTCCCTGTTTATGATTCTCCGGATATTCAGACCGCGGGCAACACTTGTTTCTCACTGATCTGTTCCTGACGGATTATTGGATTGAGTGGGAATGCAAACCTCTGACAGGGTGACATATCCTACAGTTCAGAGGCAGGGAAATGTGGTGAGCATCCCACTTGAAGTGGGTGGCCGCTCAGTGGGACAGAGCCCGCACTTGATGAGAGCAACATGTGTGGGGTTTCCCGACCCCCGCCCGCTCCCCGCAGGTCTCTGCACCGCTGCGGAGCCTCGGGATATTGGTGCTGCCCTGAACCTACCCGGAGAAAACATGGATCAGGCATTTCAATGGAGAAATCAAGTCAATCGCTGAGAAACGTACCGTCAGATACTTGAAGATATACGTCAAGAAATCGATTGTCGGAATGCGATCTAAATCCACAATAATACCGTCCTGTATCTCCAGAGTGAAGATCCTCCATAGTCACAGTAAACATTCCTAGTGCCGGGTGATCTGTGATTGACACTCTTCCGCTCCGTTCGTGTTGTCCGTTTGTTTCCACTAAAACTACACACTGGCTGCTACTCCACCCACGGCACCAGTGTTTTGTGTATGAGCTGTACTCCGCTGCATAGGGACAATCGATTGTGATCGCTCTTCCCACAACTCCTGTTACATACGTCTCTGCCCACACCGCACCTGAAACGGAGGGGATAAACTTTCAGATGGAGAGCAAATGAACAGTTTAATAGAAATAGATACATTTTGAAGATTACATGAAATAAAACTTAAATCGTTCCATGATGTGTCATATTGTTTCACGGCCAATGTCTCCGGTCTGACGCGCAGTCGCTGCTGTTATTGCCCCAGTTGTGTCAGTGTTCTGTCCCCGTGTCAGTACAATTTGGGTTCACTTCCCACTCCAGATACCTGAGCAGAAACTGTGCTGGCATCGCAGTGCGGCACTGAGGGAGGGCGGCAGTGTTGCAGGAGCTGCCTTTCAACAATCCCAGGCGGTGCCCGGCCTCTCACCCGACAGAAAGACCCCACTGTGCCATTTCATTGGCGTTTGCCGCCCGCTGCGCTGCCAACATTCATCTCTGAAACGACACTAGGCCGGACCCGTGTTCAGACATTCACCGCCGGCACTGCCTTTACATAGCCCTGACTGAGGACAGAAGACGGACGAGTTATAATAAAGCGGGTCCCCTACAAGAGAGCGTTACTAGCGTGGAAACGCACACCGCCAGATTCGGGGCCAGTTTTTCCCAGCTGTTATCAAGCATCTGAATCATCCTAACATAACCAGAGAGCGGTGCTGAACTCATATCTATCTCTTTGAAGTCTGAAGAAGGGTCTCGACCCGAAACGTCACCCATTCCTTCTCTCCCGAGATGCTGCCTGACCTGCTGAGTTACTCCAGCATTTTGTGAATAAATCTATCTCTTTGATGGCCCTCGGACTACCCTTGATCGGACTTTGCTGGCTTTACTTTACACTGAACATCATTTGATTTTCACGTATCTATGCACTGTAAGAGGATCGATTGTAATCACGTATTGTCTTTCTGCTGGCTGGTTAGCACGCAACAAAAAGCTTTTCACTCTAGCTCGGTACACGTGACAATAAACTAAACTGAATTGGGGGCCAAATGTCCCGCTGCTCATCCGGGACAGGTTCTGTTCCCAATGACCCCGGCTCGCCCTGGACCTTTCAGCACGACCAGGCCGCGGATTGGAGAGAGGATGGAGAGAGAGTTGGGGGAGGGTGGATAGAGCGAGGACAGTGGTTCAGTCTCAGACCCCGGGGAAATGTTGAATTTGCGACAGAGTTGAGTTGGACAAATGCAGGGAATATTTGAACTGACGAAATGCGTCCACAATCCTGACTTCGACCTCAGTTGTAAACACATTTTAAAAGTGTAGAATTAACTTCCTGGTGAGGTTGGAACATCTGACCTACGGTCCGGGTGTCTTGGAGTATCTGCTCCATATTCATTCGCTATTTTATGCCTATAAACTATCATCAGGATGCAATCAGACCATGTGTCCACAGTGGTTAAACTACTAACATAGTCTATATATTCAAATGTGATTTCAGATCCATCACCATAATGCACTGCGTTCAATTTCCCCCATTACATGTCTACACATACTTAACCATCTCTGCTGTGGAAAGGGTGCACGGGACCCCAACTAACATTGATCATTGGAATATCTAGATCAGGCTTTCACTCACCGGGCAGCGAGGTGATGAGGAGAATGGGAATCCACATTGTTTTATCCATAGTAACAAGGCCAGCACTGGACTGTCGCTCAGCTCTCTCTCAGATACAAACGCATCGCTCAAATAGCAATGAGGAAGATGGGAACAGGAACTCAGATCGTGAATCATATCGAGCCAGTAGCAGCTCGACACGTTACCGTGTGAAAGGCTCTGGGTTATATTTAGCAAATGGTTGGGTCAGATGATCACAGTGTCATACAGCACGGAAACAGGCCCTTCTCCCCAATGCGTTAGACCAATATGCTTAGCTAAGTTAGTCAAATTTGCCCACCGACCCATATCTCCCCAAACCTTCCTTATCCATGGACCTGTCCAAGTGCCCGCTAAATGTTGGTATTGCAGCTGCCTGGACCACATCGTCAAGTATGATGGATCCGTAAGGATGGAGCGGCGGGTATCTCTGTACTCAGAGTCTGTTAACAATGAACAGTGGTGGGGATAATGGTAGACAAAATAATGCATGAGCAACTTTGCGGGCCACTCTGGAGAAAATAGACATAATGACATATAATCATTGGAACTTTTGTTTTGTCATATTGCTGTTGACACGGGGCAAAATAGGAAGCTGGCGAAAGGAAGTACGGCCTTTTCACCTGAAATCAGCTGAGGTTGATTGGATTTCGACCCACTCCTCTCTTCTGTCACTGTAAAGTCTTTAATTCAAACTTTGAAGCACTATTGTCGCGATATTCATGTTTTGAAAATGACAATTAATGGGGTAGTGGACTGTGAAGACGTTTGTCTGGAATTACCACAGGATGGAGATCAGCTGGGAAAGCGGGATGTGGAATGTCACTGACATGTGTAATGTAACTCAAACAAGGGCGAATTGATACACTTAGTGAAGATAAAGCAAGGTAGAATATGCACGGTGAATTGAATTGTTGACTTGTGTTCTTTGCAACACAAAGCTAATAAATTAGTAGAGTTGTGCTCATGTATATTTCATTTGTTGACTTTGTACATCTGCTTGCAACGATTAAATTATTTCTGTATGCAAGTAGTTGCAGTTTAATATAACTTCATATTTATTGCTGGCTATTGTTCAGTGTGTGTTACTTTCAGGGGACAGTGCAGGTTATTCGGGTTGTTTACATCTGTTGTGTCGGTGTAACACACTGGCGTGTCCGCCACTGAAGTTTGCTGAGCGTTGGCGACTCACATTAAAGCATCTTTTGTTAGGAGCTGTTTTCTGATCACTTGCCCAACTAAGGACACTGCAGAGAGGAACCGACCATGCAGCAAAACAATTTAATACTGTCTTCATTCGCCTTTGACCCAAGACTTCTGCAAACACTGCTCTGCAAACAGTGTTACAATGAGCTGCTCGCAAGATGCGGTTCAGAGATAAGAATCTACACATCCTTGTTTCAGCAGTGCGAGCAAAGTGTCAGCACTGCAGAACAATTCAGTGTGAAGAAAGATATGACTGTTTGAACATATTAGATTAAAGTACACTCCAAGCCAGAAGCCTTCTCTAAAACCATTCTTCATGATTCAAATGAAAAATAGTTTCGACCCATTCTTTCTGTCCAGAGATGCTGCCTCTCCCGCTGAGTTACTCCATCTCAGACCATGTATCTCCCCTATGTGTGAGGCGCTTTGGGATGTCTTGCAGTGGGGAAAAGCTCCAGTTCAATAGACAATAGACAATAGACAATAGGTGCAGGAGTAGGCCATTCAGCCCTTCGAGCCAGCACCGCCATTCAATGCGATCATGGCTGATCACTCTCAATCAGTACCCCGTTCCTGCCTTCTCCCCATACCCCCTCACTCCGCTATCCTTAAGAGCTCTATCCAGCTCTCTCTTGAAAGCATCCAAAGAACTGGCCTCCACTGCCTTCTGAGGCAGAGAATTCCACACCTTCACCACTCTCTGACTGAAAAAGTTCTTCCTCATCTCCGTTCTAAATGGCCTACCCCTTATTCTTAAACTGTGGCCCCTTGTTCTGGACTCCACCAACATTGGGAACATGTTTCCTGCCTCTAATGTGTCCAATCCCCTAATTATCTTATATGTTTCAATAAGATCCCCCCTCATCCTACTAAATTCCAGTGTATACAAGCCCAATCGCTCCAGCCTTTCAACATACGACAGTCCCGCCATTCTGGGAATTAACCTAGTGAACCTACGCTGCACGCCCTCCATAGCAAGAATATCCTTCCTCAAATTTGGAGACCAAAACTGCACACAGTACTCCAGGTGCGGTCTCACCAGGGCCCGGTACAACTGTAGAAGGACCTCTTTGCTCCTATACTCAACTCCTCTTGTTATGAAGGCCAACATTCCATTGGCTTTCTTCACTGCCTGCTGTACCTGCATGCTTCCTTTCATTGACTGATGCACTAGGACACCCAGATCTCGTTGAACTCCCCCTCCTCCTAACTTGACACCATTGACTCCCATTAGAACATTAACAAGCTCGATTTGAGCGGGCCAGGCAGCATTAGGGTGACCACAGGTTCTGCACGTATCTCTGGCTACACAGCACCCATCGGATATCCCTGAACTGAGCCTCCGGTTTCACTTCCTCTGGTTTCACCTCCTCGTCTCATCGCTTACTGTGTGGAGAATATTTATCTTTGTCAGTGGGACATTTTACCCAAATCAACCCTTGACGCTTCCCGAAATTTATGGTATTACTCCATTATTGCAGGTCACCATTTCTTATTTTAAAACATCATCCTTCATAGTCCTTTCATGGGCGGGGTTACAGTCACAAGTCAGGCTCAGAAAAGCAACACAATGTATTTGCAGTTTCACATCCCGTTCTTGCATGCTGCAACTCAACCATTTTGTTCTGCACTAGAATAGACTTTCCACTATTTATGGTCCTTTAACTGCTTTGTACCGTGGCCAAAATGAATAACTCGTTGCAGCGTTGAAATGTTTATCAACATTACTGTAATCAAAAGACGCGAAAGTGGGATAATACAGAACTAGAATGGTCTGTATCCATTCTGTATCTTTCAATCACTCAATCAAAAAACACAATAGTTGTACAAAATGCTGGAGTAACTCAGCGGGACAGGCAGCATCTCTGTATGAAAGGAATGGGTGACGTTTCGGGTCGAGACCCTTCTTTAGACTGAAGTCAGGGGAGCGGGAGATATTTGGATAAGGGATTGTAAGGTGTGAAAATGAGACAAAGGGGATGGAGATCAAGGAAAATGTAGAATAGATCATTGTTTGCTGGGAGAAGGTATCCACAAGGCAATGAGAGATAAACGGTAGTCGGAGACAGTCACATTTATCGTTGGACTGGGAAGGGGGGGGGGGGGGGGGTTGCGACGGAAAGCAAGGGGTACTTGAAGTGAGAGAAGTCAATCTTCACACCGCTGGGGTGTAAGCTGTCCAAGCGAAATATGAGGTGCCGTTCCTACAATTTGCGCTGGGCCTCACTCTGACAGTGGAAGATGCCCAGGACAGAAATGTCAGTGTGGGAATGGGAGGGGCAGTTAAAGTGTTTAGCGACCGGGATATCAGGTAGGTTTATGAGGACTGCGCGGAGGTGTTCAGCGAAACGATCGCCGAGAAGAGAAACCAAGCGCAGGCTCAGCGATCGTTTCGCTGCACACCGCCGCTCAGTCCACCTAAACCTATCTGATCGATCCACAGATGCCGCCTGTCACGCTGAGTTACCCCAGCAATTTATGTCTACCTTCAGGTTAAACCAGCATCTGCAGTTCCTTCCTACATAAAAATTAGTTGCATGTGGGAAATGAAATCTGCAGATGTTGATTGTGTTTAGCGCGCCAGCCAGCATCGGTGGAGAGAACAATAAGGCTAATAGTCAGAACAATGTCGTTGCATAATTTTCTTCTGATGGGACCGCATGGTCTGAAAGATTAATTGATTGATTAACAGGAGGAATATCCAGCAGTCTGATTGCAGTCTGTTCTTCTTCACTAAAGTTGCAGTATAAACAAAACAAATTAGACAAGCAATTCGTTGACCACAACAATTTATTAAGAAACGTTCTGATGCAGTGGTGTTCATTAATCCGTAAAAAAAACATTTTTTTCCAGGAAGTTAAATGTATAGAATATAGTTTAACAGAGTGTCAGGCTCTGGAGCAGCAGAAAACATGCAAAGGTTAAAACAATGGTTCGAATGTTACGAAAGAAACCTTGGAAGAGGTGACAAAAATTAAGATCAGTGCGGGAAATGGGGTTTGGAAACAGACATGGTTTGGAAAGTTTGAAACATTGCTTTGAACACACTTTCATGTAATCGTTAATTGAATTGCAAGAGACATATATTCTGTCCAATTGATATGAGTTGACAAAGCAGGATGATGCCTAAATATTTCATCGCGGTGCTGAATTCCCTCACTGTTGGTGTAAGCTAGGAGTCTTCACTGTAATTCGTGGGCCGAGTGGCCAGGTTCTGATTTATCGCGTCTCTGCAAAAGACAATGTGAGGTTATCAGACTCATTGACAGTGGGAACCACGCTTTATTTGACCCGACCACTCCCAACACAATGCTGTCTGCAAGGTGGACCCCAACGAATCCACACCAGGCACAGAAATCCACCCTGCACACGCACAACCTGACAAAACCTCGGGATATCATCCATATCGAAATTTGGTTTGACTTCAGGATATGAAAACGTGCACGGTTTCTGTGTCCATCAATGGACAGGATATTTGAATGCATTAATGGAAACCGCTTGGATACTTTCGGCGACGAGAAGGGATTGCTTTGGCCAGAGAGTGGTGAATCTATGGATTTCATTGCCACAGGAGGCTATGAAGGCCAGGTCAATTCTTACCGGAGATGCTGCCCGTCCCGCTGAGTTAGCCGAGGATTTTTATATCTATCCATGCCAATTGATATTTTTAAGGCGGAGATTTTCATATTCTTAATAAATAAAGATGTCAAGGGTTATCTTAAGTGTTCTGAACTTAAAGAAAGGTAACTTTGAGGGTATGAGGCGTGAATTGTCCAAGATAGACTGGCGATTGATGCTGAAAGGGTTGACGGTGGACATGCAATGGAAGGCATTTAAAGGTCGCATGGATGAACTACAACAAGTGTTCATCCCAGTTTGGCAAAAGAACAAACCAGGAAAGGTAGTGCATCCGTGGCTAACAAGGGAAATCAAGGATAGTATTAAAACAAAAGATAAAGCATAGAGATTAGCCAGAAAAAGTAGCATAACAGAGGACTGGGAGAAATTCAGAGTCCAGCAGAGGAGGACAAATGGCTTAATTAGGAAAGGGAAAATAAATTATGAGGGAAAACTGGCAAGGAACATAAAAATTGACTGCAAAAGCTTTTATAGATATGTCAAGAGAAAAAGATTAGTTAAGACAAATGTAGGTCCCTTGCAGTCGGAAACAGGTGAATTGATCATGGGGAACAAGGAGATGGCAGACCAACTGAATAACTACTTTGGTTCTGTCTTCATTAAGGAAGACATAAACCGTCTGCCGGAAATAGCGGGGGACCGGGGGTCTAATGAGATGGAGGAACTGAGGGAAATCCAGGTTAGTCGGGAAGTGGTGTTAGGTAAATTAAATGGATTAAAGGCAGATAAATCCCCAGGGCCAGATAGGCTGCATCCCAGAGTGCTTAAGGAAGTAGCCTCAGAAATAGTGGATGCATTAGTGATAATTTTTCAAAACTCTTTAGATTCTGAAGTAGTTCCTGAGGACTGGAGGGTAGCTAATGTAACCCCACTTTTTAAAAAGGGAGGGAGAGAGAAAACGGGGAATTATAGACCAGTTAGTCTAACATCGGTAGTGGGGAAAATGCTAGAGTCAGTTATTAAAGATGTGATAGCATCACATTTGGAAAGTGGTGAAATCATCGGACAAAGTCAGCATGGATTTACCAAAGGCAAATCATGTCTGACGAATCTTATAGAATTTTTCGAGGATGTAACTAGTAGAGTGGATAAGGGAGAACCAGTCGATGTGTTATATCTGGACTTTCAGAAGGCCTTCGACAAGGTCCCACATAGGATATTGGTGTACACGGTATTGAGGGTTCAGTGTTGAGGTGGATAGAAAATTGGTTGGCGGACAGGAAGCAAAGAGTAGGAATAAACTGGTCCTTTTCGGAATGGCAGGCAGTGACTCGTGGGGTACCGCAAGGCTCAGTGCTGGGACCCCAGTTATTTACAGTGTATATTAATGATTTGGACGAGGGAATTGAATGCAACATCTCTAAGTTTGCGGATGACACGAAGCTGGGTGGCAGTGTTAGCTGCGAGGAGGATGCTAGGAGGCTGCAGAGTGACTTGGATAGATTAGGCGAGTGGGCAAATGCATGGCAGATGCAATATAATGTGGATAAATGTGAGGTTATCCACTTTGGCTGCAAGAACAGGAAAGCAGAGTATTACCTGAATGGTGACCGATTGGGAGAAGGGGAGATGCAACGTGACTTGTGTGTCATGGTGCACCAGTCATTGAAAGCAAGCATGCAGGTGCAGCAGGCAGTGAAGAAAGCGAATGGTATGTAGGCATTCATAGCAAGAGGATTTGAGTTTAGGAGCAGGGAGGTTCTGCTGCAGTTGTACAGGGCCTTGGTGAGACTGCACCTGGAGTATTGTGTGCAGTTTTGGTCTCCTAACCTGAGGAAATACGTTATTGCCTTCGAGGGAGTACAGAGAAGGTTCACCAGATTGATCCCTGGGATGGCGGGACTTTCATATGAGGAAAGACTGGATAGACTGGGCTTGTACTCGCTGGAATTTAGAAGACTGAGGGGGGATCTTATAGAAACATATAAAATTCTTAAGGGATTGGAGAGGCTAGATGCGGGAAGATTGTTCCCGATTTTGGGGGAGTCCAGAACCAGGGGTCACAGCTTAAGGATAAGGGGGAAGTCTTTTAGGACCGAGATGAGTAAACATTTCTTCACACAGAGAGTGGTGAGTCTGTGGAGTTCACTGCCACAGAAGGTAGTTGAGGCCAGTTCATTGGCTATATTTAAGAGGGAGTTAGATGTGGCCCTTTTTGCTAAAGGGATCAGGGGGTATGGAGAGAAGGCAGGTACAGGCTACTGAGCTGGATGATCAGCCATGATCATATTGAATGGCGGTGCAGGATCGAAGGGCCGAATGGCCTACTCCTGCACCTATTTTCTATGTTTCTATATTTCTATGTTTCTATGTTATGGGAAGATGGCAGAAGAATGGGATCGAGAGGGAAGGGTAGATCAACTGTGATTGAGACCGGATTAGACATGATCGGCTGAATGGCCTAATTCTGCTGATATAATTTATGAACATGATGACAATAAAACTTACCTTGGAGGCTCTTGTGAAGAACGCGATTGAGATACTCCAGATCAGAAGCAGGAGAAAGAGCAGCCAGCGCCCCACAGTCCATGCGATGTAACTGAACAAAGGGCAAGAGATACAGTATAAATGGGAGGAAACGAGACGGATTATCTTTCAAGCATTTACCTGTTATTTACTTCCTAAGCTTGGTGGAGTGGAGCGGGGCAAAGCAGGAGAGCCAATTGAGATCTGGGAGAATGAACGGGTGTTAGACGGTGGGGTGGGGGGAGGGGGTGGGGGGGGGAGGGTGGGGGAGTGCGGTGAGAACAATTATGATCACCAATAACAGTCCTCATTGTGAGGCATGGCTACAATACTGGGGTTGAGACATTACACGGTTACATGGCTTCGGAGAAGACTCTGTTTTGAGATGGAGCAGTGAAACCAGTGAATGCAGAGCAGATAGACAGAAAATGCTGGAGAAACACAGTGGGAGAGGCAGCATCTCTGGAGAGAAGGAATGCGCGAGGTTTCGTGTCGAGAACCTTCTTCAGACTGGGAGTCAGGGGAGATGGAAATTGGGGATGTGGAAGGATACAAAGAACAGCGTAATACCCTGGAAGAAAGAAAAATGCAGCTGATACGAAGATTATGTTAAAATTCACATGGATAGACAGGAATAATTTTTAAAGATTAGTTCTGATGGTGGAAGGGAGGCGGGGCAATAAATATGGAAACAGATGAGGCCAATTAATTAATTAAATTATAAATGATAATGCTTAATCTCACACCCTCGATATTACTAGGATTAACGCGGTAGGTGGGTGGATGGAGGAATCGTGTTCGAAAAATCGGTTAAAGGTTCGCTCATAAAGGCGTGGCTTTTATTAACGTTTTTATTTCCTAACGCAAGCATAACATATGAGTGTGATAGAAAGTCAGATCTATTTCAATTGTAATCAGATCAATAACAATGTCTTCCTACTTGAAAGACTATATTATGATGGAATATCGCTGTATTCGGTCTGATTCAAGACTGTTTTCTCACATTCTGCGACAGCGACGTTTTTCTGCATGACCCGATCAATTGCATGGTGATGCCACGTGATATCAAGGAGGGATGTCTTAGCCCATAATTCACAATACATTTTCCTATCAGCACCACGCCAGTGCAAGTCACAGAAAAGATAAACTGCAATACTTGAGTTTAGCAACTGTACTCATCTCACAGCATGGGATGAGGTTCGTGATGGAGCGGTCATTGTGAATACTGTAGGGAACGCCCTCTGAAAAGCAGCAAATGGAGGAACTTGTTCCTTTCATCCAAGTATGTACACAACACAATGAGACGTAAACCAGTGCAATTCCCATTCTGATGAGTTAACATATCTGGTTTGCACATTATATACTTATATTATTATAGAATAAGGTCATAAGGTCACAAAGCCATAAGGAATAGGAGTAGAATTAGGCCATTCGGTCCATCAAGTCTACTCCGCCATTCAATGATAATAATAATAATAATAATGCATTTTATTTATATAGCGCTTTTCATATACTCAAAGACGCTTTACAGAGATTTTGAGAACATAGGGAAATTAATAAATAGATAAATAAGTAAATAAATAAATGAACAGAGAAAGGAGACAGAAGGTGAGGTGACCTTCAGCGGTTGAAGGCAGTACTGAACAGGTGAGACTTCAGTGATGTTTTGAATGTGGTGAGTGTGGAGGAGTCTCTAACGGTTTGGGGTAGTGAGTTCCATAGGGTGGGAGCAGCGATGGAGAAAGCCCTGTCCCCCCAGGATCTGAGTTTGGTCCGGATGTGGGGGGATAGGAGATTGGCAGCGGCAGAGCGGAGGGTGCAGGTGGGAGTGTGCCTGTGGAGGAGGTCGGTCAGGTAGGATGGGGCCAGGTTATGGAGGGCTTTGTATGTTATGAGGAGGATTTTGTACTGGATTCTCTGGGGGATGGGGACCCAGTGGAGTTTATAAAGGACGGGGGTGATATGGTCACGGATCGAGGTGTGTGTGAGTAGACGGGCAGCGGAGTTTTGAATGTATTGAAGTTTATTGATGATTTTTGAGGGTGCGCCATAGAGGAGTCTGTTGCAGTAGTCCAGACGGGAGGTGATGAAGGCGTGGATGAGGGTTTCTGCAGCTGTGGAGGAGAGGGATGGACGGAGACGGGCAATGTTTTTGAGGTGGAAGAAGGCTGTCTTTGTGATGTGTTTGATGTGTTTGTCGAAGGAGAGGGTCTGATCAAGGATGATTCCAAGATTCCGGATGTGAGGTGAGGTGGATACTGGGAGACCATCAATGTTGAGGATGAAGTTTTGGGTGGATTTGGTGAGCGTTTTTGGACCAATGATGATGATTTCAGATTTGTTGCAATTGAGTTTGAGGAAGTTTGATTGAAGCCAAGATTTTATTTCAGTGATGCAGTTTGTCAGTGTAGAGTGTGTGGTGGGGGAGATTGACTTGGTGGAGATGAGGAGCTGGATATCATCGGCGAAGCAGTGGAAGTTGAGACCATGACGGCGGATTAATTGACCAAGGGGGAACAGGTAGAGGATGAAGAGGAGGGGGCCAAGGACTGAGCCTTGGGGGACACCTTGGGGGAGAGGAGCGGTGGGGGATTTACAGTTGTTAATGGAGATGAACTGATGTCTGTCAGAGAGGTAAGATTTGAACCAGGATAGGGCTGTGCCGGTGATGTTAAGGGAGGTTTCAAGTCGGGTGAGGAGAATGGAGTGATTTATGGTGTCAAAGGCGGCGCTGAGGTCAAGTAGGATGAGGATGTTGAGGTTGCCAGCGTCGGAGGAGAGGAGAATGTCGTTTGTGATTTTGAGGAGCGCAGTTTCAGTACAGTGGTTTGAGCGGAATCCGGATTGGAAAGTTTCATACAGGTTATTGGTAGAGAGGTGGTATTTGAGTTGGGAAGCTACAGCACGTTCCAAAACTTAGGACAGAAAGGGTAGGTTGGAGATTGGTCTGAAGTTGTTTGGGGTGTCAGGGTTTCGACCAGGTTTTTTCAGAATGGGGGTGACAGCAGCGATTTTGAGGGATGGCGGGGCGATGCCAGTGGACAGGGAGGAGTTTATTGTTGCAGTGATAAGTGGAGAGAGAGCAGGAAGGCAGGCCTTGACAAAGCTGGAGGGGATGGGGTCCAGAGAGCAGGTGGCAGTTTTTATTCCTGTGAAGAGGTCAGAGAGGTCGGTGGTGGAGATTGGGGAGAACTGAGGCAGGTGCTGTAGATGTTGTCTATTTTGCTTTGGAAGAATGAAAGGAAAGTGGTGTATTTGTCAACTGTGAATGATTGGGAGATGGTGTCCAGGGGGCTGAGGAGTTTGTTTATTGTAGAGAAGAGTGTTTTTGGGTTTCCGGAGCCAGAGTGAATTATTTGAGAGTAGTAGGTGGAGTGGGCACGGGAGAGGGCATCTTTATAGTGCTGCAGGTGGTCTTTGTAGGCTTGGGAGTGAATTGTGAGACCTGTTTTGTTGCGGAGTCTTTCAAGTTGGCTGGCATGAGTTTTCAGCACGCGGAGTTCAGGGGTAAACCAGGGAGCAGAGTGGGTGAAGGAAACTGTTTTGGTTTTTATAGGTGCAAGCTGGTCGAGGCAGGAGGAGAGAGTGCGGTTGTAGTAGTCAGTGAGGTCAGAGGGGTTGTGGAGGTCAACGAAGGGAGAGGTGGACATTATTTCAGAGAGGGAGGATGAGAGCGAGGTAGGTGAAACAGAGTTCAGCTTGCGGAAGTTGATTTTGCGTTTTTGCTTTGGAGCTGGGGTGGGAATGTTGACAGACATGGTGATTGCTAAGTGATCAGAGAGGGTGGGGTCGGAGCCAGAGAGGTGATGTAGATTTAGTCCAGTGGAGCAGACAAGTTCCAGAATGTGTCCACGGTTATGGGTGGGAAAATTGACGTGTTGAGTGAGGTTAAAGCAGTTGAGTATTTCAGTGAAGTCAGCGGTTATTGTGGAGTCAGTGGAGTCCATATGGATGTTGAAATCACCGAGGAGGAGGATTGAGGCGGAGAGAGAACAGAACTGGGTCAGAAAGTCAGAGAAGTCAGAAAGGAATGATGGGTGTGGTTTGGGAGGGCGGTAGATAACTGCCATGACTAATTTTGTGTGGCCAGAGAGTTTGAAAGCCAGGTGTTCAAATGAAGGAGCAGATGAGATGGAGATGAGGTTGATCTTGAAGTCCTGTCGGTGAATTACGGCAATCCCACCACCTCGGCCTTCCGAGCGTGGTTTATTGATGTAGGAGTATCCGTTGGGTGTTGTGAGGTTGAGTGGGAGGTAATCCAGAGTTTGTTGCCAGGTTTCTGTCAGACAGAGGAAGTCCAGTTTATTTTCCAGGATGAAGTCATTCAGAATGAGGCTTTTATTGTTGAGGGACCGGATGTTGAGCAGAGTGAGCTTCATGTTGCTTTGTGTGATGTGGATGGACACGGGTGATTTAGCCAGGGCTTGTAGACAGGGGGCACGCTCGTGTGCGTTGTTGCGATGACGTAATGGACGAGTGGAAGTCCGATCAGCTGACCAGAGTGCAGGGATGGAGTGACCGGTCTGGGAGTAAACAAACTTGTGACCGGAGCCTCTGTGGATGTATCTGGGTCGTCGTAGAAGTCCGTGGTTGATGATGGCAGAGATGCATGGCGGAGTGGAGTGGTTGTTGAGCTGGAGCAGCCTCGCAGCCAAGTACTTCAGTGCCATGCCAGGCAGTGCCATGCCAGGCAGTGCCATGCCAGGCAGGAGCGAAGGAGCACAGAGCCCGGAGAAGTTAGCCGGCTACCGCGGGCTAGCAGATCAAAACGTCACAACAGGCACAACAGGCTGATCCAGAGCAAGGCCTATGAGGAGGACCGAGGAAGCTGAGCAGCCTGAGGGTTAATAGGGTTAATAGGGAGCTGAGGACGTGCAGGCAGAGGAGGTAGCCAGGCATCTGTTAGCGTTAGCGGTAGCGGTAGCGTTAGCAATTTGATGACGTCAGCGCTAGCTGTCAGGTAACCCATAGGGGAACAGTCCAAGCCAGCAGAGACAGGAGCACAGACAGGAGTGAGAGGTCCAAAGGTGCGGAGTCCAAGGGTGCGGAGGTAGCGGTGGAAGAGCTGGGCAGATGATACCAGGTCAAGCAGAAGGATTTGTTGAAGCAGACAGATTTTTTTTTAATCTGAGATTTATTTATTTTTAAACGGCAAAATTAATCCAAAAATAGAAGTGGTGAGAAGCGGCGAACAAACAACGCCAGCGTCCTCACACGTCACTTCCGGATATATGATGACTGGTCTATCTATCCCACCTAGCCCCATTCGCGTGCATTCTCCCCCAAACCTCTAATACCCGTACCAATGAACAATCTATCTGTGTCTGCCTTAACAATATCAACTTAATTTGCCTCCACAGCATTCTATTGCAAAGAATTCCACAGACTAAAGAACAATTTCCTCATCTCCTTCCCAAAATAACATATAATTCTGAGGCTATGGCCTCTAGTCCTAGACTCTCCCACTGGAGTAAAAATCCTCTCCTCATCCCGTCTATCAAAGACTTTCACTATTCTATATGTTTCAATGAGGTCCCCCCTCATTCTTCTAAACTGTTGTTTCGAAGAATGTTTCAAAGAGAAATTTATCTTAAGAGATTTTCCCTTCTGCCTTTCCATTTGCAGAGTAAAACTTATCATGTTGTGATCACTGCCTCCTAATGGCTCTTTTACCTCTAGTCCCCTTATCAGATCAGGATCATTACACAACACTAAATCCAGAATTGCCTTCTCCCTGGTAGGCTCCAGTACAAGCTGTTCTAAGAATCCATCTCGAAGGCACTCTACAAACTCTCTTTCCTGGGGTCCATTTCCAACCTGATTTTCGCAGTCTACCTGCATGTTGAAATCTCCCATAACCACCGTAGCATTACATTTTTGACACGCCAATTTCATCTCCTGATTCAACTTGCACCCTATGTCGAGGCTACTGTTTGGGGGCCTATAGATAACTCCCATTAGGGTCTTTTTACCCTTACAATTTCTCATTTCTATCCATACTGATTCAACATCTCCTGATTCTCTGTCACCCCTTGCAAGGGAATGAATATCATTCCTTACCGTCAGAGCAAACCCACCCCCTATGCCCACCTGTCTGTCTTTTCTATACGTTGTGTACCCCTGAATATTCACAACTCAGATCCAGTTGATTGCTATTCGAGATGGTTGGACCCCCATATTTGTTCTTCTCATGCCACGTGTAACGGATGGGTAGGGATCCACGGGCAGACTTACAGGACACTGTCACCGAGCCTCCGAGACGTGAGCCATTTGTTGGTGACAGATATCTGAGCACAGGAGCAGACACAGGTTCTGTGGGAATGGAGCAAACATTCAGACACCTGTGTGAACAGTTAAAAACCAAACACTTGCTAAATCACAGCAGCCCTTTATCTCTGCCCGAACCGTCCAGTTGATATTTCACCAGCTCATCTCCATCTCTCTGAGTGTGCGAAGCCCAGAAACCGATGAACGTTAGAGTTACAAGAGGCCCTTGACAAGAGCTCGTTCATGCCGACCAATATGTCATTCTTGATCGTTTCCATATGTCCACGTTTCTCCCTTGTCGCTCGTAATGATCCCAATCTACACAAATGTCCAAAATGTCTTTTAATTGCAGTTATTTTAACTGCCTCAACAACTTCCTCTGACAACAGGTTCCATTTACATATCACCCAAAGTGTGGAAAAGGTTGCCCTTCAGAACAGAAGTTGGGATGTTATGTTTCAGTTGAACATATGGTGTTGAGGTAAAAGTTGGGCGAATTGTGTTCAGCTTCGTGCACGGGCAGACTCACAGGACACTGTCACTGAGCCTCCGAGACGTGAGCCATTTGTTGGTGACAGATATCCGAGCACAGGAGCAGACACATGTTCTATGTAAAAACTTGCCATTATGGTAAATGGTACCTTACTATTCCCACCTCTTTAAATGTTTCCCATTTTCCAATGTCCTCCACTTTTTGATTCCACACGTCGAGTGAAAGTGAACATGCTTTTCGTGATTGATACATTTCTATAAGTTCCTCGCTCAATCATTTTCACACCAAGGGATGAAGTCTGAGTTTGTCCAATCTCTCCCTGCGTCAAAGCCATCCAGCCCAGGCAGCGTCGTCCTAAAACCTTTCTGCACTCTGTCCACCTATTCTTAGAGCCGAGAGACTAAAGCTGAACACGATTCCAAAAGTATGGACTCAACATCTGCACGTCGGAAGCATATTATGTCAAATTATGCTGTGATTGTTCTCACTAATGAAGACCAGCCTACCCAGAACGCTATTCAATGCTTTGGAATTTAAAGGCGTAAAATAATTACAATCCCTTTAAGATAGACACAAACTGCTGGAGTAACTGAGCGGAGCAGCTAGCATCTCTCGAAAGAAGGAATGGGTGACGTTTCGGGTCAAAACCCTTCTTGAGCCTGAGAATCATGGGACAGGGAGACAGAAGAGAAATGGAAGGGTCAGATGTAAAAACATGTGATCAAAGGTGACATTGCCAAAGGAAAATGTAGGCGGGATCATCGTCAGCTGAAGGGAAGGTGACAACGAGGCATACAATCATCCGCCCAAGCGAAATATGAGGTGCTGTTCCTCCAATTTGCGTTTGGCCTAACTCTGACAGTGGAGGAGGTCCAGGAGAGAAAGGTCAGTTTGGCAATGGGAGGGGGAATTAAAGTGTTTAGCAATCGGGAAGTGGCATCGGCCGAGGCAGACTGAGTGAAGTTGTTCAGCGAAACGATCGCCGAGTCTGTGCTTCGTCTCGCCGACATAAACGAGTCCACACCTGGAACAGCGCATATAGTAGATGAGGTTAGAGGAGAAGCAAGTGAACCTCTACCTCACCCGAAAAGACTGTTGGAGTCCTTGGACGGAGTAGAGGGAGGAGGTATAGGGACAGGTGTTGCATTTACTACAGTTATAGTGGAAGATACCTGGGAAGAGGGTAGTTTGGATGGGAAAGGACGGGTTGACCAGGGAGTTGCGCAGCGAACGGTCTCTTCGGAAAGCAGAAAGAGGTGGAGATGGAAAGATGTGGCGAAAATGTCGGAGGATTATGTTCTGTGTGCGACGGCTGATGTGTTTATTCTGCTTACCACCGGGCAAATGTCCGGGTGGAGATGCTGCCGGGGGTTGGGTGGACAGTGGCTGCTGGGTTGGGGCGCATTGACGGGGCAGAGCGAGAGAGAGAGCGCGGGTTGGGGAGGGACTGACTGATGCCTGGGGTGGGGGCGGGGAGCGGACGGGTCTGCTCCGGGAGGACTAAACGCAGTCTGTTGAGATCTGGGGACTGATTCCCTGTTCGTGATTCTCCGGGTATTCAGACCGCGGGCAACACTTGTTTCTCACTGACCTGTTCCTGTCGGATTATTAGTTTGAGTGGGAATGCAGTTGAGATGCAGGGTGACGTCATGCAGTTGAGAGGCAGGCAAATGTGCTGAGCATCCTACTTGAAGTGGGTGGCCGCTCAGTGGGGCAGAGCCCGCACTGGATGAGAGCAACATGAGTGGGGTTTCCCCACCCCCGCCCGCTCCCCGCAGGTCTCTGCACTGCTGCGGAGCCTCGGGATATCGGTGCTGCCCTGACCCTTCCCGGAGAAAACATGGATCAGGCATTTTAGTGGAGACGTCAAGTCAATCGCTGAGAAACGTACCGTCAGATACTTGGAGATGAACGTTAATCGATGTATCGAAGCCAGGTGTAGTAATTCCACATCTGTACCATCCCGTATCTCCGGAGCGAAGATCCTCCATAGTCACAGTAAATATTCCTCGTTTCGGGTTATCTGTGATTGACACCCTTCCTTTCCGTCCGTGTTGTCCATTAGCTTCCACTAACACGTGACACTGATTAGTCCACCCATGGAACCAGTATTTTGTGTTTGAGCGGTGCTCTGCTCCATAGGCACAATCGATTGTGATCGTTCTTCCCGCAACTCCTTTTACATCCTTCCCTGCCCACAGTGCATCTGAAACAGACGGAAAAAATTTCAGATTTGAGAGGCAATTAACTGTTTAATAGAAACAGATAAATCTTGAAGATTAGATGAAAGAGAACGTAAATCGTTCCATGATGTGTCATATTGTTTCACGGCCAATGTCTCCGGTCTGAAGTGCAGTCGCTGCTGTTATTGCCCCGGTTGTGTCACTGTTCTGTCCCCGTGACAGTACAATTTGGGTTCACTTCCCACTCCAGATCCCTGAGCAGAAACTGTGCTGGCATCGGAGTGCGGCACTGAGGGAGCGCGGCAGTGTTGCAGGAGCCGCCTTTCAACAATCCCAGGCGTTCCCCGGCCTCTCACCCGTCAGAAAGACCCCACTTTGACATTTCATTGGCGTTTGCCGCCCGCTGCGCTGCCAACATTCATCTCTCAACAAACACTCGGCCGGACCCGTGTTTGGACATTCACCGCCGCTACTACCTTTACATAGCCCTGACTGAGGACAGAGGGCGGACGAATTAGAGTAAAGCGGATCCCTTGCAGGAGAGCGTTACTAGCGTGGAAACGCACACCGCCAGATTCGGGGACAGTTTCTTCCCAGCTGTTATTAGACATCTGATTCATCCTACCATAACCAGAGAGCGGTGCTGAACACCTCTCTACCTCTTTGGTGACCCTCGGACTACCATTGATCGGACTTTGCTAGCTTAATTTACGCTGATCGTTATTTCCTTTCCGGAGGATTATGTGCTGTGTGCGACGGCTGATGGGTCGCAAGGTGTGTTTATTCTGCTTACCACCGGGCAAATGTCCGGGTGGAGATGCTGCCGGGGGGTGGGTGGACAGTGGCTGCTGGGGGGGGGGGGGGGGGGAGCATTGACGGGGCAGAGAGAGAGAGAGAGCGCGGGGTGGGGAGGGACGGACTGATCCATGAGGTGGGGGCGGAGAGCGGAATGATCTGCTCCGGGAGAAATGATCGCAGTCTGTTGAGCTCTGGGGACTGATTCCCTGTTCATGATTCTCCGGGTATTCAGACCGCGGGCAACACTTGTTTCTCACTGACCTGTTCCTGTCGGATTATTAGTTTGAGTGGGAATGCAGTTGAGATGCAGGGTGACGTCATGCAGTTGAGAGGCAGGCAAATGTGCTGAGCATCCTACTTGAAGTGGGTGGCCGCTCAGTGGGGCAGAGCCCGCACTGGATGAGAGCAACATGAGTGGGGTTTCCCCACCCCCGCCCGCTCCCCGCAGGTCTCTGCACAACTGCGGAGCCTCTGGATATCGGTGCTGCCCTGACCCTTCCCGGAGAAAACATGGATCAGGCATTTTAGTGGAGACGTCAAGTCAATCGCTGAGAAACGTACCGTCAGATACTTGGAGATGAACGTTAATCGATGTATCGATGCCAGGTGTAGTAATTCCACATCTGTACCATCCCGTATCTCCGGAGCGAAGATCCTCCATAGTCACAGTAAATATTCCTCGTTGCGGGTTATCTGTGATTGACACCCTTCCTTTCCGTCCGTGTTGTCCATTAGCTTCCACTAACACGTGACACTGATTAGTCCACCCATGGAACCAGTATTTTGTGTTTGAGCGGTGCTCTGCTCCATAGGGACAATCGATTGTGATCGTTCTTCCCGCAACTCCTTTTACATCCTTCCCTGCCCACAGTGCATCTGAAACAGACGGAAAAAAATCAGATTTGAGAGGCAATTAACTGTTTAATAGAAACAGATAAATCTTGAAGATTAATTGAAAGAGAACGTAAATCGTTCCATGATGTGTCATATTGTTTCACGGCCAATGTCTCCGGTCTGAAGTGCAGTCGCTGCTGTTATTGCCCCGGTTGTGTCACTGTTCTGTCCCCGTGTCAGTACAATTTGGGTTCACTTCCCACTCCAGATCCCTGAGCAGAAACTGTGCTAGCATCGGAGTGCGGTACTGAGGGAGCGCGGCAGTGTTGCAGGAGCCGCCTTTCAACAATCCCAGGCGTTCCCCGGCCTCTCACCCGTCAGAAAGACCCCACTTTGACATTTCATTGGCGTTTGCCGCCCGCTGCGCTGCCAACATTCATCTCTCAACAAACACTCGGCCGGACCCGTGTTTGGACATTCACCGCCGCTACTACCTTTACATAGCCCTGACTGAGGACAGAGGGCGGACGAATTAGAGTAAAGCGGGTCCCTTGCAGGAGAGCGTTACTAGCGTGGAAACGCACACCGCCAGATTCGGGGACAGTTTCTTCCCAGCTGTTATTAGACATCTGATTCATCCTACCATAACCAGAGAGCGGTGCTGAACTCCTCTCTACCTCTTTGGTGACCCTCGGACTACCCTTGATCGGACTTTGCTAGCTTAATTTACGCTGATCGTTATTTCCTTTTCATGTATCTATGCACTGTAAGATGCTCGATTGTAATCTCGTATTCTCTTTCTGATGGCTGGTTAGCACGCAACAAAAAAAGCTTTTCCGCTGTAGCTCGGTACACGTGACAACAAATTAAACTGAATTCGGAGCCAAATGTCCCGCTGGTCATCGGAGACAGGTTCTGTTCCCAATGACCCCGGCTCGCCCTGGACCTTTCAGCACGACCAGGCCGCGGGTTGGAGAGAGGATGGAGAGAGAGTTGGGGGAGGGTGGATAGAGCGAGGACAGTGGTTCAGTCTCAGACCCCGGGGAATTGTTGGGTTTGCGACAGAGTTGAGCTGGACAAAAGCAGGGAATATTTGAACTGACGCAATTAGTCCACAATCCGCACTCCCACCTCAGTGGTAAACACATTTTAAAAGTGTAGAATTAACTTCCTGGTGACGTTGGAACCTCTGACCTTCGATCCGGGTGTCTTCGAGTATCTGCTCCAAACTCATTCGATATTTTATGCCTACAAACTATCGTTAGGATGCAACGAGACCATGTGTCAACAGTGGTTAAACGACGAACATAGTCCAGATATTCAAACCTGATTTCAGATCCATCAACACACTGCACTGAGTTCCATTTGCCCCATTACATGTCTACACATACTTAACCATCTCTGCTTTGGAAAGGGTGCACGGTACCCCAACTAATATTGATCATTGGAATATCTAGATCAGGCTTTCACTCACCGGGCATCGAGATGATGAGGAGAATGGGAATCCACATTGTTTTATCCATAGTAACAAGGCCAGCACTTGTCTGCCTGTCGCTCAACTCTGAGCTCTCAGATGCAAACGCATCGCTCAAATAGCAATGAGGAAAATGCCAACAGGAACTCAGATGGTGAACCACATTGAGCCAGTAGCAGCTCGACACGTTACCGTGTGAAAGGCTCGGTTATATTTAGCAAATGGTTGGATCAGATGATCACAGTGTCACACAGCACGGAAACAGGCCCTTCTCCTCCAAAGCGTTAGACCAATGTGCTCATCTAAGTTAGTCAAATTTGCCTACCTTCGACCCATATCTCCCCAAACCTTCCCCATCCATGGACCTGTCCAAGTGCGCACTACATGTTGGTATTGCAGCTGCCTGGACCACTTCGTCAAGTATGATGTATCCGTAAGGATGGAGCGGAGGCTATCTCTGTACTCAGAGTCTGTTAACACTGAACAGTGGTGGGAATAATGATAGACAAAATAATGCAGGAGCAACTCTGCGAGCCACTCTGTAGAAAATGGAGAGGTGACGTTTCGGGTCGGGAAACTTCATGTAATGATACATTAGACAAAATATGACATTTAGAAAAGTAGAAACGTCTATTTTCGGATCATTCCCTCGTGATGGTTTTGTAAGTGGACCGGCACATCAAAAATATAAACATTTGGAACTTTTGTTTTGGCATATTGCTGTTGACAAGGGGCAAAAACAGGAAGCTGGCGTAAGGAAGTATGGACGTTTCACCTGAAATCAGCTGAGGTTAATTGGAGTTTGACCCTCTCCCCTCTGGTTTAACTCTTTCATTCAAACTTTGAAATACTATTGTCATGATATTCATGTTTTGAAAATGACGACTAATGTGGTAGTGGACTGTGAAGAAGTTTGTGTGGAAGTACCACAGGATGGAGATCAGCTGGGAAAGGGGGGGGGGGGGTGGAATGTCACTGACACCTGTAATGTAACTGAAACAAGGGCGCAGGGATACACATAGTGAAGTTAAAGCAAGGTAGAATATGCACGGTGAATTAAATTGTTAACTTGTCTTCTTTGCAATAGAGAGGTTATAAATTAGCAGAGTTGTGTTCATGTACATGTCATTTGCTGACTTTGTACATCTGCTTGCAACGATTAAATTCATTTTGTACACAAATAGTTGCGTTATATTATAACCTAATATCTGCTGCTGGCTATTGTTCTGGGTGTGTTGCTTTCAGGGGAACAGTGCAGTTTATTCGGGTTATGTACATCTGTGGCAATGTTATGCATCACGTGGTGTCGGTGTAACACACTGACGTGACCTCCACTGAAGTTTGCTCAGCGTTGTCGACCCTCGGTAAAGGATCTTTTGTTAGGAGCTATTTCCTGTTTACTTGCCCAAATTAACAGGCTGCAGAGAGGAACCGACGATGCAGCAAAACAATTTAATTCTGTCTTCATTCGCCTTTGACCCAAGACTTCTGCAAACACAGCTCAGCAAACAGTGTTCCAACGAGCTGTCGCAAGATGCGGTTCAGAGATACGAATCGGAAGATCCTTGTTTCAGCAGCGCGAGCAAAGTGTCAGCATTGCAGAAAAAATAAATGTAAAGAAAGATATGACTGTTTGAACATATAAGTTTAAAGTACAATAGACAATAGGTGCAGGAGTAGGCCATTCGGCCCTTCGAGCCAGCACCGCCATTCAATGTGATCATGGCTGATCATTCTCAATCAGTACCCCGTTCCTGCTTTCTCCCCATACCCCCTCACTCCGCTATCCTTAAGTGCTCTATCCAGCTCTCTCTTGAATGTATTCAGAGAATTGGCCTCCACTGCCCTCTGAGGCAGAGAATTCCACAGATTCACAACTCTCTGACTAAAAAAGTTTTTCCTCATCTCTGTTCTAAATGGCCTACCCCTTATTCTTAAACCGTGGCACCTGGTTCTTGACTCCCGCATCATTGGGAATATGTTTCCTGCCTCTAACGTGTACAACCCCTTAATAATCTTATACGTCTCGATAAGATCCCCTCTCATCCTTCTAAATTCCAGTGTATACAAGCCTAGTCGCTCCAGTCTTTCAACATATGACTGTCCGCCATTCCGGGAATTAACCTAGTAAACCTACGCTGCACGCCCTCAATAGCAAGAATATCCTTCCTCAAATTTGGAGACCAAAACTGCACACAGTACTCCAGGTCCGGTCTCACTAGGGCCCTGTGCAACTACAGAAGGACCTCTTTGCTCATATACTCAATTCCTCTTGTTATAGACAATAGACAATAGACAATAGGTGCAGGAGTAGGCCATTCAGCCCTTCGAGCCAGCACCGCCATTCAATGCGATCATGGCTGATCACTCTCAATCAGTACCCCGTTCCTGCCTTCTCCCCATACCCCCTCAATCCGCTATCCTTAAGAGCTCTATCCAGCTCTCTCTTGAAAGCATCCAACGAACTGGCCTCCACTGCCTTCTGAGGCAGAGAATTCCACACCTTCACCAACATGAAGGCCAACATTCCATTGGCTTTCTTCACTGCCTGCTGTACCTGCATGCTTCCTTTCAGTGACTGATGCACTAAGACACCCAGATCACGTTGTACGTCCCCTTTTCCTAACTTGTCACCATTCAAATAATAATCTGCCTTCCTATTCTTACCACCAAAGTGGATAACCTCACACTTATCTACATTAAACTGCATCTGCCATGCATCCGCCCACTCAAACAACCTGTCTAAGTCACCCTGCAACCTCATAGCATCTTCCTCACAGTTCACACTGCCACCTGGCTTTGTATCATCGGCAAATTTGCTAATGGTACTTTTAATCCCTTCATCCAAATCATTGATGTATATTGTAAATAGCTGCGGTCCCAACACCGAGCCTTGCGGTACCCCACTAGTCACTGCCTGCCATTCTGAAAGGGAACCATTTATCCCCACTCTTTGCTATCTGTCTGTCTGTCAACCAACTTTCTATCCATGTCAGTACCCTACCTCCAATACCATGTGCTCTAATTTTGCCCACCAATCTCCTATGTGGGACCTTGTCGAAGGCTTTCTGAAAGTCGAGGTACACCACATCCACCGGCTCTCCCCTGTCAATTTTCCTAGTTACATTCCAAGCCAGTACCCATCTCTAAAAACAACGGTGGCAACGACCCGAAATGTCACCCATTTTCTTCCCCCAGCGATGCTGCCTGCCCCGCTAAACTTCTACAGAATTTTGTGTCTATCTGTGGCATCTCAGACCGTTTATCTCTAACTATCCGACAGGCACTTTGGGATGCCTTGCACTGGGGAAAAGCTCCAATTCAAGATCATTCCTCCCATTAGAACATTAACGATCTCGAATTGAACGGGACAGGCAGCATCAGTGTGACACAGAATCTGCAAGTATCTCTGGCTACTCAGCACCCCTCGGATATCCCTGACCTGGGGGTTTATGAGTTCAAAGCAGCCTCTGGTCTAATTTCCTCGTCTCCTCGCTGACTGTGTGGAGAATATTTATCTTTGTCAGTGGGACGTTTTACCAAAAGCAATCCTTGACTGTTTCCGAACTTGATGGTGTTACTCCATTATTGCAGGTCACAATTTATTATTTTGAAGCAACATCCTTCCTGGTTCTTTCATGGGCGGGGTTACAGTCACAAGTCAGAATGAGAAAAGCAACACAATGTATTTGCAGTTTCACATCTTGTACTTTGCAAACTGCAACTCAACCATTTGTTCTGCACACGAATGGACTTTCCACTATTGATAGTCCTTTAACTCATTTGCACGGCGGATAAAATAAATAACTCGTTGCAGCATTAAAATGTGTAGCAATATTACTGTACTCAAAAGACGCGAAAGTGGGATAAAATAGAACCAGTGTGAAAGGGTTGATTGCAGGTTGACGTGGACTCGGTGGGCCAAATGGTCTGTATCCATGTTGTATATTTCAATCACCCAATCAAAAAAACAATAGTTGTACAAAATGCTGGAGTAACACAGCGGGAAAGGCAGCATCTCTGGATGAAAGTAATGGGTGAGGTTTCGGGTCGAGACCCTTCTTCAGACTGAAGTCAGGGGAGAGGGGGATATTTGGACAAGGAAGTGTAAGGTGTGAAAATGAGACAAAGGGGATGGAGATCAAGGAAAATGTAGAATAGATGATTGTTTGCTGGGAGAAGGTATCCACAAAGCAATGAGAGATAGAAGGTAGTCGGAGACAGTCACTGTTATCGGAGAATTGGGAAGGGAGGGGGAGGGTGGATTGAGAGAGGAAGCAAGGATTACTGGAAGTTAGAGAAGTCAATGAGGTGCCGTTCCTCCAAATTGCTCTGGGACTCACTCTGACAATGGAAGATGCCCAGGACAGAAATGTGAGTGTGGGAATGGGAGGGGAAGTTAAAGTGTTTAGCGACCGGGATATCAGGTAGGTTTATGAAGACTGCGCGGAGGTGTTCAGCGAAACGATCGCCGAGAAGCGAGACCAAGCGCAGGCACGGCGATCGTTTCGCTGAACACCGCCGCTCAGTCCACCTAAACCTACCTGGTCGATCCACAGATGCCGCCTGTCACGTTGAGTTACCCCAGCAATTTATGTCTACCTTCAGTTTAAACCAGCATCTGCAGTTCCTTCCTACATAAAAATTAGTTGCATGTCGGAAATGAAATCTGCAGATGTTGATTGTGCTTAGCGCGTCAGTCAGCATCTGTGGAGAGAACAATAAGGCAAATAGTCAGAACAATGTCGTGGCATAATTTTGTTCTTATCGGACAGCATGGTCTGAAAGATTAATTGATTGTCTTTCCTAAACGCCTTTAACGTTTGGCAAAAGGAGGAATATCCAGCAGTCTGATTGCAGTCTGTTCTTCAACACGAAAGTTGCAGTATAAACAAAACAAATTAGACAAACCATTCATTGACAATAACAATTTATTAAGAAGCGTTCTGATGCAGTGGTGCTCATTAATCAGTGAAAAAACATTTTTTCCAGGAAGTTAAATGTATAGAATATAGTTTAACAGAGTGTCAGGCTCTGGAGCAGCAGAAAACATGCAAAGGTTAAAATAATGGTTCGAAGGTGACGAAAGAAACCTTGGAAGAGGTGACAAAAATTAAGATCAGTGCGGGAATTGGGGTTTGGAAACAGATATAGTTTGGAAAGTTTGAAACATTGCTTTGAAGACACTTTCATGAAATCGTTAATTGAATTGCAAGAGACATATATTCTGTCCAATTGATATCAGTTGACAAAGCAGGATGATGCCTAAATATTTCATCGCGGTGCTGAATTCCCTCACTGTTGGTGCAAGCTAGGAGTCTTCACTGTAATTCGTGGGCCGAGTGGCCAGGTTCTGATTCATCGCGTCTCTGCAAAAGACAATGTGAAGTCATCAGAGTCATTGACAGTGGGAACCATGCTTTATTTGACCCGACCACTCCCAACACAATGCTGTCTGCAAGGTGGACCCCAACGAATCCACACCAGGCACAGAAATCCACCCTGCACACGCACAATCTGACAAAACCTCGTGATATCATCCATATAGAGATTTGGTTTGACTTCAGGATATGAAAACGTGCACGGTTTCTGTTTCCATCAATGGACAGGATATTTGAATGCATTAATGGAAACCGCTTGGATACCTTCGGCGACGAGAATGGATGGCATTGGTAAGAGTGTGGTGAATCTATGGATTTCATTGCCACAGGAGGCTATGGAGGCCAGGTCAATTCTTATATAAGAAAATAACTGCAGATGCTGGTACAAATCGATTTATTCACAAAATGCTGGAGTAACTCAGCAGGTCAGGCAGCATCTCGGGAGAGAAGGAATGGGTGACGTTTCGGGTCGAGACCCTTCTTCAGGTCAATTCTTATCGGAGATGCTGCCTGTTCCGCTGAGTTATCCGAGGATTTTTATATCTATCCAAGCTAATTGATATTTTTAAGGCGGAGATTTTCATATTCTTAATAAATAAAGATGTCAAGGGTTATGGGAAGATGGCAGAAGAATGGGATCGAGAGGGAAGGGTAGATCAGCTGTGATTGAGAGCGGATTAGACATGATCGGCTGAATGGCCTAATTCTGCTCCTATAATTTATGAACATGATGACAATAAAACTTACCTTAGAGGCTCTTGTGAAGAACGCGATTGAGATACACCAGATCACAAGCAGGAGAAAGAGCAGCCAGCGCCCCACAGTCCATGCGATGTAACTGAGCAAAGGGCAAGAGATACAGCATCAATGGGAGGAAACGAGACAGTTTATATTTCAAGCATTTACCTTAATGTTTGCTTCCTAATCTTGGTGGAGTGGAGCGGGGCAAAGCAGGAGAGCCAATTGAGATCTGGGAGAATGAACGGGTGTTAGACTGCGGGGGTGGGGGAGGGGGAGGGGGAGGGGGTGGGGTGGGGGAGTGCGGTGAGAACAATTATGATCACCAATAACAGTCCTCATTGTGAGGCATGGCTACAATACTGGGGTTGAGACATTACACGGTTACATGGATTCGGAGAAGACTCTTTTTTTGAGATGGAGCAGTGAAACCAGTGAATGCAGAGCAGATAGACAGAAAATGCTGGAGAAACACAGTGGGAGAGGCAGCATCTCTGGAGAGTTGGAATGCGTGAGGTTTTGGTTCGAGACCCTTCTTCAGACTGGGAGTCACGGGAGAGGGAAATTGGGGATGTGGAAGGATACAAAGAACAGCGTAATACCCTGGAAGAAGGAAAATTGCAGCTGATACGAAGATTATATTAAAATCCACATGGATAGATGGGAATAATAAAAAAAAGATTAGTCCTGATGGTGGAAGGGAGGCGGGGCAATAAATATGGAAACAGATGAGGCCAATTAATGAATTAAATTATAAATGATAATGCTTAATCTCACACCCTCGATATTACTTGGATTAACGCGGTAGGTGGGTGGATGGAGGAATCGTGTTCGAAAAATCGGTTAAAGGTTCGCTCATAAAGGCGTGGCTTTTATTAACGTTTTATTTCCTAACGCAAGCATAACATATGAGTGTGATGGAAAGTCAGATTTATTTATATTGTAATAAGATAAATAACAACGTCTTCCTACTTTAAAGACTATATTATGATGGAATATTCAGGGATATATATTTTTAATGATTTCAAGGTTCAATGTGTGGGAGAGCGTCAGTTAACTCAGTGTGACCTAGATAGTTGTGGGAGTGTATAGGTTTATAATAGACATCAGTCGATAGTCTATCTCCTGTGATGGTGAGATCGAGAAAGGAGAGGGTGTTGTTGGAGATGGTCCGTGCATTTGAGTGCCGGATGGAGTGCAGGAGACCGTTCCCTCTGCAACCCTGGTGAATGGCCCAATTCTACTCCTATTCCTTATGACTTTATGACCTACACCTCCCTGGTTATCCCATCCTTTCCCAACCAAACCACCCCCTTCCCAGGTACCTTCCACTTCAAATGCAGGAAATGCAACATCTGTCCCTATACCTCCTCCCTCAACTCTGTCCAAGGACCTCAACTGTCCTTTCAGTGTAGGCAGAGTTCATTTGATCCTCCTCCAACCTCATCTGCTGTATCAGGTGTGGACTCTTATACATCAGCAGAACCAAACGTTGACTGGGCGATCATTTCACCGAACATCTACGCTCAGTCCACCTGGGAATATATGATCTCCCAGTTGCTAAACACTTGAACCCCCTCCCCCTCCCATTCCCACACTGACCGTTCTGTCCTGGGCTTCCTCCGTTCTCAGAGCGAGGCAAAATGCAAATTGGAGGAAGTTAACAACACCACATATTTCGCATTGGCAGCTGACAGCCAAGCGATATAAGAATTGATTTCTCTAACTTTAAACAATCTTTGCATCCCCTCTCTCTCCGCCCCACCCCCACCCTGGTCATTTTACGTATTTCACTGTTGCCTTGTAGTGTCTCATTGTCTGTCCAACTCGTTTTCACCTAGCCCACAGCTACTAATGGATCGTTTCCTTGACCATCGTAACTTTTTTGCATATTTTTCATTCATTGTTTTATATTTTTCTATATGACCGTCGAAATCGCTCTCGTTTCCCTTTCCCCTGAATCTCACTCTGAAGAAGGGTCTCGACACGGAACGTCGCCTATTCCTTTTTTCCAGAAATGTTGTCTGACCCGCCGAGTTACTCCAGTTTTTTGTGCCTATATTGAGTTTAAACCAGCATTTACAAATGCTTCCTACACACTGAAAGGCAAAATATGCGGAACACACATAGACGTCCAGTGTCTTGTCCTAGTGAGGCTGTGGTTCTACTGGCTGTGTCACTGTGCATTTAGATCAATACTCTCACGGGCTTTTAATGCAAGTGAACGGAAGACACAACTTTCTCTCAATTGAAGCAATCCCAATCAAAACACCAGCAATTAGCACATGGTACATTTCATTGGAAGCAGAGTAGTTTACCTTGAAGAATAATTGGATCTTTTCAAAGTTTCACAAGAATATTCAAGTCCTGTTGGAACATGGAATTAAAAATCAGTGTCATTGCTTTTCACTTGCAGTTGACCAAGAGAGCATGCTTGTCCGATATAAGGAGTTTATAGGCTTAATAGACAGGGCAATATTCCTTCAGTGTAATTGGCAGCAAGTGGGAGACGTCATGACCAGCAGGAGTGCTGGTTACAACTCAGGTCGCCAACAGTAGGGCGGCTGAAAGGCGCAGCGGAAGAGTTGCTGCCTTACAACGTCAGAGACCCGGGTTCGATCCTGACTTCAGGTACTATCTGCACGGAGTTTGTATGTTTTCCCTGTGACCGAGTGGATTTTCCCCAAGTGCTCCGTTTTTCTCCCACACACTAAAGATTTGCAGGTTTGTTGGTTAATTGGCTTCTGTAAATTGTCCCTTGTGAGTAGGATAGAACGAGTGCACCGGTGAAAGGCTGCAGCGTCCACGCTGGATCTGTAAACTAAACTAAAGGAGGGATGGTGCCTGCGATGAAACATTACAGTCCGGAGCAGAAGATGGATTGATGGGGTTTTTATTCCACCACAGGAGAGGAAGGGTGAACCTATTACAGGTGCGCAAAGCTATGAGCAACATAGATAGGGTACTTCGTGGGAAATCAGTACAGCAGATGTGCGTAAAAGTGGAGAACATAGGTTTGGGTTAAGGACTAGAATATTTAGATGGTATCTGAGGAAGGAATATTTTAATACCTAGATAGTGGAGGCACTTGAATTGTCAAGTCTGAGAAGACTGTGGATGAGGGGCTGGTAAATGGGATTAGTATCGATGGCACTTAATGGTCAAAATTAACAGAGTGGACAAAGCTGATACAGTCCTCTAGGAGTTAACTGTGGCCACATTTACTGAATATTTCTGTTCCCTTCCCATATTTAGGTGTCGGCCATTTGGAGATAATGGCGGGAATGTGAAAGTGCTTGGATAGATGTTACTGCAAACCTAGTTTAAAGCTGTGTTAACATAAGATGAAGTTCTAGCCAGGAAGCTGGCCAACACTAGCACTGCGAAATCTATTTCTGGAACCCAGCATCCAGGTATTGACGAATGGGTCATAATTCCATCGTTTTAATCTTAATGGGATAATTAATTAACGTGCATGGATTTCAGGGTGTCGGGGTTTATGGGGAGAAGGCTGGAGAATGGGGGAAGAGGGGGAAATAGATCAGTCATGATTCAATGGTCTATTTCTGCTTCTATCACTGATAATCTTATGAACCACCCCACCCCCACCCCCACTTCCACTCCTCATTTCCTCCACTACTTACCAGTCCCGTTGATTTTCACGAGAAAACTGCAGGACACGCCATTGCTGGAGATGGACACGTTGACCATTTCACTGGATTTTGATCCACGTTGATTTGAGCTGTTGCAATAATATTGATGGTGCTGGTGTTTGAAGGATTGACAATGTAGATCCAGGCTACTGTTGTCTGATATCTTTGAATCCACAGCTGGGATGTTTTCATGCCAACTGTAGCTAATGGGAAGGGATCCCCGGCCCGACTCACAGGACACTGACACTGAGCCCCCGACACAGGAGACATTGGCTGGTGACAGAAATCCAAGCACAGGAACAGACACGGGTTCTGTGGGAAAGGAGCAAACAGTCACACACTGGGTGAACATCTAAAAATCAAACACTCGCCAATATCCACCATTTCTGTACCTCAGCCAGAGCCGCCTGGTTAGAATGTGACACATCCATCTACATAGAGTCATCGGGTCATAGAACGGTCTAACTTGCCCGTGCTGACCAACACGCCCAATCAACACCAGTTCCACCTGCCCTTGCTTGGCCATTAACCCTTTAGACCTATCCTATTCATGTTCCTGTCCATTTTTTCCGTAAATGTTGCGATAGTACTCTGGGCAAAAGACTATGTACATTTACTCGATCTAATCCTCGCATACTTTAGTACCCCTCCGTAAGATCATCCCTCTTCCTCCTGCACTCCAAGAAATAAAGTCCTAATCTACTCAACGTCTCCCGATTGCTCAGGCACTCGAGTCCTGGCAAAATGCTTGTAAGTCTTTGCAACCTATCCAACTTCACAGCATCTTTCCGAAAAAATGGAATTAAAACGGACCACAAATCAGACAAATCTTGGATTCTCTTTTATATTTCAGGATTGCCAGCAGGAAAAGTGAGCATCGTTTATGCAACACAGTCGGACATTCAAAGCAACAAGGAAGCTGCCCATTTGTCTAATCAAAATCAAACTGTGTATGCAGGAGTGCAATTTCGAAGGAAATCGACAGGGACACAATCCAGTACAGATGACAACAATGTCACCCGCAGAGATAGGTCTGAAGGGTCTCGACACGAAAAGACACCCATGCCTACTCTCCCGAGATGCTGCCTGACCCGATGAGTTACTCTAGCATTTTGTGTTCACCCACTCAGATGCCCGTCAAAAACCACCTTCTCCTCACAATCCACGATCTAGATTTATACATCTCTGTGTCTCTCCATCCTCCCAGCAGCCAGAACTACCTTGTCTGCCACTGTGCCGGTACACAGCAGCACCATCTCTCTGTGTTTTACATTTCGGGCATCTGCAGTTTTAAAAATTCTCTTTTAATCTGAAACTCTGCCACGATTCTACAACACCGACATTCAAACACCTCATTAGTGCAACGGTATCACTATCAACAGCTTTTCAATTTCCTTGTATAAAATTGTTGATAGTGATACTGTTGCACTAGTATGCACACTAAGTGTGTGAATGGCGGTATTGTGGAATTGTGTGTCGGGAGCGAAAGAAAAAGTGGAACAACATTGAACTAGTGTGCCCGGTGATCGTTGGTCGGTGTGGACTCGGTAGCCCGAAGGATCCGTTTCCATGTTGCATTTGTAAACGACAACTAAATATCCCGGTGAACTTTCTCTGCAACCTCTCCAAACATTTCACATCTTTTGTTTTATAAAGCGGCGTCAAGAGCTCTGCACCAGATTACCAACAATGTTTTGTGCGGATGCCAAAGTCACTCACTGAGAAACATACCTACAGATACTTGGAGATGCACATTGAATGTTGGTTCGCCAGGTGCAGTAATTCCACAGCTGTACCATCCTGTATCTCCAGAGTGAAGATCCTCCACCGCCACAGTAAATATTCCTCGTGCCGGATTATCTGTGAATGACACCCTTCCGCCCTGACCACGTTTACTATTTGTTTCCACTACATGTGCACATTGGCGATTTGTCCCACGGCACCAGTATTTTGTGTGTGAGCGGTACACTGCTGCATAGTGACAATCGATTGTGATCGCTCTGTCCACAACCCCTCTTACTTCGCTCTCTGCCCACAGTGCACCTGAAACTGAAGGGAAAATCTTTCATATATTGAAGAGTAAAATTAGCCTTTCACAAACATATAGATATTGTATACATCAATGTGTACAGGGGAGTCCGCCCAATCATATTGTTGACTCTGTTTGAATTCCACCCAGATTGCGATGAGAGACAGACACTGTACACCGTCCCTCACCATCTGCACGGGTCGTTCCAAAGCTCTTCACAGCCAATGACGGTGGGAATGGTGAAGAATGACGCATTGAACACGGAGCCTGTTGCATTGGAAGGTGCAGTCG